>NW_027554291.1:105000-289033 GCF_964340395.1 Glandiceps talaboti
GGGCGCACTTCTCCCGGGCGGAGCGCTCACGACCGGTTGGGTCGGCAGGCTGAACTCGCCCGTCGGAAGGTGGCCAACCCGACCTCCCTCGGGAGTGCCGGGATGGAGCTTATAGCCGACTGGGTGCTGGGTAGGTGCCGCTCGATCGAGGATCTCGGAACGCGTCCGCCCCCTTCGGGAGGGCCGTGGCCGCCGGTGGAGGCTGCAGTGCGGAATAGGTGGGGACTGTTCTCAGTGCCGGCCGCCCGTGCCTGTGGTTCTGTCGCTGGGTCGTGCCAACGAACGGATGCCGGGGGTCAGTGAGGAGGGTCGGTCGCCCACCCGACCCGTCTTGAAACACGGACCAAGGAGTCTAACACGTGCGCGAGTCGCAGGGTTGTGCCTAAGCCCTTGGGCGTAGCGAAGGTGAAGGGCGGCCCGGTCCGCCCGAGGTGGGATCCGGCAGTTTTTGCGGCTGTCGGCGCAGCACCGGCCGATCTCTTCCGCTCCGTCGGTGAGGTCGAGCAAGAGCGCATGCGTTGGGACCCGAAAGATGGTGAACTATGCTTGAGTGTGCACACATTTTTGCACAGTTTTGGACCTGTTTTTATCGGGTGTGAACAGTCGGCAAGTCAGATCCGTAACTTCGGGATAAGGATTGGCTCTGAGGGCCGGGTCGGTCGGGCTGCGGCGCGAAGCGGGCCTGGAACCGTACCGTGGCTGGGCGAGGCCCGTTGCTCTTTCAGGGGGCAGCGCGGTCGAGCCCGGACTAGCGTCGGGTCCTTCCCGTGGACCACCTCAGCTGCGCGGCTGTCATCCCTCGCGGGTGCAGTGGCTTCGGCCGGCGACAAACGGCCAACTCAGAACTGGTACGGACCGGGGGAATCCGACTGTTTAATTAAAACAAAGCATTGCGAGGACCGTGACCGGGCGTTGACGCAATGTTTGGTCGGGTTTTGACAGTATTGTTTATGTTTTAACTAATTATGATCGGATTTGACTGGTTTAAAACCCGTATGGACAGGTTTTGACCTTTTTTGTCTTGTTTGCAATGGTTGTGGACCGGTTTGGACAGGTTGTGACCGGTTTGAAATGGTTTTGGACAGGTTTGGACCGGTTTGGACAGGTTTTGGACCGGTTTTGATATGTTTGCACAGGTTTTGACCAGTTTTGATCAGTTTTGACTGGTTTAAAACCAGTATTGACTGGTTTTGATTAGTTTTGAATTGTTTGCACTGGTTTTCGACCGGTTTGGACCGGTTATGAAAGGTTTGGACAGGTTTTGACAAGTTTTGATCGGTTTTGACGGGTTTTGAGTTGTTTGCACCTATTTTTGACCGGTTTGGACCGGTTTGACCGGTTTAAAACCAGTGTTGACTGGTTTTGATTAGTTTTGACTTGTTTGCACTGGTTTTCGACCGTTCTGGACCGGTTTTGAAAGGTTTGGACAGGTTTTGACAAGTTTTGATCGGTTTTGACGGGTTTTGAGTTGTTTGCACCTATTTTTGACCGGTTTGGACAGGTTTGACAGGTTTGCACAGGTTTTGACCTAATTTCATTGGTTTTAAACCGGTTTGCGACAGGTTTTGACCAGTTTTGATCAGTTTTGACTGGTTTTAAACCTGTGTTGACTGGTTTCGATAGGTTTCGACAGGTTTGAACCGGTTTTGACAGGTTTTGACCAGTTTTGATCAGTTTTGACCGGTTTTAAAACGGTGTTGACTGGTTTTGATCAGTTTTGACTTGTTTGCACTGGTTTTGGACCAGTTTCGATAGGTTTTCGACCGGTTTGGACCGGTTTTGACAGGTTTGGATAGGTTTAACTGGTTTTGACGGGTTTTGCACCTATTTTGGACAGGTTTAGATAGGTTTTTGACCGGTTTGGAGAGGTTTGACCTGTTTGCACAGGTTTTGACCAGTTTTGATCAGTTTTGATCGGTTTTAAACCGGTGTTGACTGGTTTTGATCAGTTTCGACTTGTTTGCACTGGTTTTGGACCAGTTTGGATGGGTTCTCGACCGGTTTTGAAAGGTTTGGACAGGTTTTGACAAGTTTTGATCGGTTTTGACGGGTTTTGAGTTGTTTGCACCTATTTTTGACCAGTTTGGACAGGTTTGAACCGGTTTGGACAGGTTTTGCACCGGTTTTGATATGTTTGCACAGGTTTTGACCAGTTTTGATCAGTTTTGACCGGTTTAAAACCAGTGTTGACTGGTTTTGATCAGTTTTGACTTGTTTAAAACCAGTGTTGACTGGTTTTGATTAGTTTTGACTTGTTTGCATTGGTTTTCGACCGTTCTGGACCGGTTTTGAAAGGTTTGGACAGGTTTTGACAAGTTTTGATCGGTTTTGACGGGTTTTGAGTTGTTTGCACCTATTTTTGACCGGTTTGGACCGGTTTGACAGGTTTTCACAGGTTTTGACCTGATTTCACTGGTTTTAAACCGGTTTGCGACAGGTTTTGACCAGTTTTGATCAGTTTTGATCGGTTTTAAACCTGTGTTGACTGGTTTCGATAGGTTTCGACAGGTTTGAACCGGTTTTGACAGGTTTTGACCAGTTTTGATCTGTTTTCACCTGTTTATAACCAATTTGGAAGGTTTTGACCGTTATTGATATGTTTGCACAGGTTTTGACCAGTTTTGATCGGTTTTGACGGGTTTTGAGTTGTTTGCACCTATTTTTGACCGGTTTGGACCGGTTTGACAGGTTTTGATCAGTTTTGACTTGTTTGCACTGGTTTTGGACCAGTTTGGATGGGTTTTCGACCGGTTTTGAAAGGTTTGGACAGGTTTTGACAACTTTTGATCGGTTTTGACGGGTTTTGAGTTGTTTGCACCTATTTTTGACCAGTTTGGACAGGTTTGGACCGGTTTGGACAGGTTTTGGACCGGTTTTGATATGTTTGCACAGGTTTTGACCAGTTTTGATCAGTTTTGACTTGTTTAAAACCAGTGTTGACTGGTTTTGATTAGTTTTGACTTGTTTGCACTGGTTTTCGACCGTTCTGGACCGGTTATTAAAGGTTTGGACAGGATTTGACAAGTTTTGATCGGTTTTGACGGGTTTTGAGTTGTTTGCACCTAGTTTGGACCGGTTTGGACCGGATTGATAGGTTTTGATCAGTTTTGACTTGTTTGCACTGGTTTTGGACCAGTTTCGATAGGTTTTCGACCGGTTTGGACCGGTTTTGACAGGTTTGGACAGGTTTGGAAAAGTTTTGACTGGTTTTGACGGGTTTTGCACCTATTTTAGACAGGTTTGGATAGGTTTTTGACCGGTTTGGAGAGGTTTGACCTGTTTGCACAGGTTTTGACCAGTTTTCACTGGTTTTAAACCGGTTTGCGACAGGTTTTGACCAGTTTTGATCGGTTTTGACGGGTTTTGAGTTGTTTGCACCTAGTTTTGACCGGTTTGGACCGGATTGATAGGTTTTGATCAGTTTTGACTTGTTTGCACTGGTTTTGGACCAGTTTCGATAGGTTTTCGACCGGTTTGGACCGGTTTTGACAGGTTTGGACAGGTTTGGAAAAGTTTTGACTGGTTTTGACGGGTTTTGCACCTTTTTTAGACAGGTTTGGATAGGTTTTTGACCGGTTTGTAGAGGTTTGACCTGTTTGCACTGGTTTTGACCAGTTTTCACTGGTTTTAAACCGGTTTGCGACAGGTTTTGACCAGTTTTGATCGGTTTTAAACCGGTGTTGACTGGTTTTGATCGGTTTTGACTTGTTTTCACCAGTTTTGGAATGGTTTCGATAGGTTTCGACAGCTTTGACCAGTTTTGATCTGTTTTCACCTGTTTATAACCAATTTGGAAGGTTTTGACCGGTATTGACTCATTTTCACCAGTTTTGGTCCGCCTTGTATAGGTTTTCGACCGGTTTGGACCGTTTGGACAGGTTTGCTCAGGTTTTGACTCATTTAAACCTGTACACAACAGGTTTGGAAAGGTGTCGACCGGTTTGCGGTTTGGTCGGGTTTTGACAGTATTGTTTATGTTTTAACTAATTATGATCGGATTTGACTGGTTTAAAACCCGTATGGACAGGTTTTGACCTTTTTTGTCTTGTTTGCAATGGTTGTGGACCGGTTTGGACAGGTTGTGACCGGTTTGAAATGGTTTTGGACAGGTTTGGACCGGTTTGGACAGGTTTTGGACCGGTTTTGATATGTTTGCACAGGTTTTGACCAGTTTTGATCAGTTTTGACTGGTTTAAAACCAGTATTGACTGGTTTTGATTAGTTTTGAATTGTTTGCACTGGTTTTCGACCGGTTTGGACCGGTTATGAAAGGTTTGGACAGGTTTTGACAAGTTTTGATCGGTTTTGACGGGTTTTGAGTTGTTTGCACCTATTTTTGACCGGTTTGACCGGTTTAAAACCAGTGTTGACTGGTTTTGATTAGTTTTGACTTGTTTGCACTGGTTTTCGACCGTTCTGGACCGGTTTTGAAAGGTTTGGACAGGTTTTGACAAGTTTTGATCGGTTTTGACGGGTTTTGAGTTGTTTGCACCTATTTTTGACCGGTTTGGACCGGTTTGACAGGTTTGCACAGGTTTTGACCTAATTTCACTGGTTTTAAACCGGTTTGCGACAGGTTTTGACCAGTTTTGATCAGTTTTGACTGGTTTTAAACCTGTGTTGACTGGTTTCGATAGGTTTCGACAGGTTTGAACCGGTTTTGACAGGTTTTGACCAGTTTTGATCAGTTTTGACCGGTTTTAAAACGGTGTTGACTGGTTTTGATCAGTTTTGACTTGTTTGCACTGGTTTTGGACCAGTTTCGATAGGTTTTCGACCGGTTTGGACCGGTTTTGACAGGTTTGGATAGGTTTAACTGGTTTTGACGGGTTTTGCACCTATTTTGGACAGGTTTAGATTTTGACCGGTTTGGAGAGGTTTGACCTGTTTGCACAGGTTTTGACCAGTTTTGATCAGTTTTGATCGGTTTTAAACCGGTGTTGACTGGTTTTGATCAGTTTCGACTTGTTTGCACTGGTTTTGGACCAGTTTGGATGGGTTCTCGACCGGTTTTGAAAGGTTTGGACAGGTTTTGACAAGTTTTGATCGGTTTTGACGGGTTTTGAGTTGTTTGCACCTATTTTTGACCAGTTTGGACAGGTTTGAACCGGTTTGGACAGGTTTTGGACCGGTTTTGATATGTTTGCACAGGTTTTGACCAGTTTTGATCAGTTTTGACCGGTTTAAAACCAGTGTTGACTGGTTTTGATCAGTTTTGACTGGTTTTGATTAGTTTTGACTTGTTTGCAATGGTTTTCGACCGTTCTGGACCGGTTTTGAAAGGTTTGGACAGGTTTTGACAAGTTTTGATCGGTTTTGACGGGTTTTGTGTTGTTTGCACCTATTTTTGACCGGTTTGGACCGGTTTGACAGGTTTGCACAGGTTTTGACCTGATTTCACTGGTTTTAAACCGATTTGCGACAGGTTTTGACCAGTTTTTATCAGTTTTGACCGGTTTTAAACCTGTGTTGACTGGTTTCGATAGGTTTCGACAGGTTTGAACCGCTTTTTACAGGTTTTGACCAGTTTTGATCTGTTTTCACCTGTTTATAACCAATTTGGAAGGTTTTGACCGTTATTGATATGTTTGCACAGGTTTTGACCAGTTTTGATCGGTTTTGACGGGTTTTGAGTTGTTTGCACCTATTTTTGACCGGTTTGACCGGTTTAAAACCAGTGTTGACTGGTTTTGATTAGTTTTGACTTGTTTGCACTGGTTTTCGACCGTTCTGGACCGGTTTTGAAAGGTTTGGACAGGTTTTGACAAGTTTTGATCGGTTTTGACGGGTTTTGAGTTGTTTGCACCTATTTTTGACCGGTTTGGACCGGTTTGGACAGGTTTTGGACCGGTTTTGATATGTTTGCACAGGTTTTGACCAGTTTTGATCAGTTTTGACTGGTTTAAAACCAGTATTGACTGGTTTTGATTAGTTTTGAATTGTTTGCACTGGTTTTCGACCGGTTTGGACCGGTTATGAAAGGTTTGGACAGGTTTTGACAAGTTTTGATCGGTTTTGACGGGTTTTGAGTTGTTTGCACCTATTTTTGACCGGTTTGACCGGTTTAAAACCAGTGTTGACTGGTTTTGATTAGTTTTGACTTGTTTGCACTGGTTTTCGACCGTTCTGGACCGGTTTTGAAAGGTTTGGACAGGTTTTGACAAGTTTTGATCGGTTTTGACGGGTTTTGAGTTGTTTGCACCTATTTTTGACCGGTTTGGACCGGTTTGACAGGTTTGCACAGGTTTTGACCTAATTTCACTGGTTTTAAACCGGTTTGCGACAGGTTTTGACCAGTTTTGATCAGTTTTGACTGGTTTTAAACCTGTGTTGACTGGTTTCGATAGGTTTCGACAGGTTTGAACCGGTTTTGACAGGTTTTGACCAGTTTTGATCAGTTTTGACCGGTTTTAAAACGGTGTTGACTGGTTTTGATCAGTTTTGACTTGTTTGCACTGGTTTTGGACCAGTTTCGATAGGTTTTCGACCGGTTTGGACCGGTTTTGACAGGTTTGGATAGGTTTAACTGGTTTTGACGGGTTTTGCACCTATTTTGGACAGGTTTAGATAGGTTTTTGACCGGTTTGGAGAGGTTTGACCTGTTTGCACAGGTTTTGACCAGTTTTGATCAGTTTTGATCGGTTTTAAACCGGTGTTGACTGGTTTTGATCAGTTTCGACTTGTTTGCACTGGTTTTGGACCAGTTTGGATGGGTTCTCGACCGGTTTTGAAAGGTTTGGACAGGTTTTGACAAGTTTTGATCGGTTTTGACGGGTTTTGAGTTGTTTGCACCTATTTTTGACCAGTTTGGACAGGTTTGAACCGGTTTGGACAGGTTTTGGACCGGTTTTGATATGTTTGCACAGGTTTTGACCAGTTTTGATCAGTTTTGACCGGTTTAAAACCAGTGTTGACTGGTTTTGATCAGTTTTGACTGGTTTTGATTAGTTTTGACTTGTTTGCAATGGTTTTCGACCGTTCTGGACCGGTTTTGAAAGGTTTGGACAGGTTTTGACAAGTTTTGATCGGTTTTGACGGGTTTTGTGTTGTTTGCACCTATTTTTGACCGGTTTGGACCGGTTTGACAGGTTTGCACAGGTTTTGACCTGATTTCACTGGTTTTAAACCGATTTGCGACAGGTTTTGACCAGTTTTTATCAGTTTTGACCGGTTTTAAACCTGTGTTGACTGGTTTCGATAGGTTTCGACAGGTTTGAACCGCTTTTTACAGGTTTTGACCAGTTTTGATCTGTTTTCACCTGTTTATAACCAATTTGGAAGGTTTTGACCGTTATTGATATGTTTGCACAGGTTTTGACCAGTTTTGATCGGTTTTGACGGGTTTTGAGTTGTTTGCACCTATTTTTGACCGGTTTGGACCGGTTTGACAGGTTTTGATCAGTTTTGACTTGTTTGCACTGGTTTTGGACCAGTTTCGATAGGTTTTCGACCGGTTTTGACCGGTTTGGACAGGTTTGGACAGGTTTGGAAAAGTTTTGACTGGTTTTGACGGGTTTTGCACCTATTTTAGACAGGTTTGGATAGGTTTTTGACCGGTTTGGAGAGGTTTGACCTGTTTGCACAGGTTTTGACCAGTTTTCACTGGTTTTAAACCGGTTTGCGACAGGTTTTGACCAGTTTTGATCGGTTTTGACGGGTTTTGAGTTGTTTGCACCTAGTTTTGACCGGTTTGGACCGGATTGATAGGTTTTGATCAGTTTTGACTTGTTTGCACTGGTTTTGGACCAGTTTCGATAGGTTTTCGACCGGTTTGGACCGGTTTTGACAGGTTTGGACAGGTTTGGAAAAGTTTTGACTGGTTTTGACGGGTTTTGCACCTATTTTAGACAGGTTTGGATAGGTTTTTGACCGGTTTGTAGAGGTTTGACCTGTTTGCACAAGTTTTGACCAGTTTTCACTGGTTTTAAACCGGTTTGCGACAGGTTTTGACCAGTTTTGATCGGTTTTAAACCGGTGTTGACTGGTTTTGATCGGTTTTGACTTGTTTTCACCAGTTTTGGAATGGTTTCGATAGGTTTCGACAGGTTTGACCAGTTTTGATCTGTTTTCACCTGTTTATAACCAATTTGGAAGGTTTTGACCGGTATTGACTCATTTTCACCAGTTTTGGTCCGCCTTGTATAGGTTTTCGACCGGTTTGGACCGTTTGGACAGGTTTGCTCAGGTTTTGACTCATTTAAACCTGTACACAACAGGTTTGGAAAGGTGTCGACCGGTTTGCGGTTTGGTCGGGTTTTGACAGTATTGTTTATGTTTTAACTAATTATGATCGGATTTGACTGGTTTAAAACCCGTATGGACAGGTTTTGACCTTTTTTGTCTTGTTTGCAATGGTTGTGGACCGGTTTGGACAGGTTGTGACCGGTTTGAAATGGTTTTGGACAGGTTTGGACCGGTTTGGACAGGTTTTGGACCGGTTTTGATATGTTTGCACAGGTTTTGACCAGTTTTGATCAGTTTTGACTGGTTTAAAACCAGTATTGACTGGTTTTGATTAGTTTTGAATTGTTTGCACTGGTTTTCGACCGGTTTGGACCGGTTATGAAAGGTTTGGACAGGTTTTGACAAGTTTTGATCGGTTTTGACGGGTTTTGAGTTGTTTGCACCTATTTTTGACCGGTTTGGACCGGTTTGACCGGTTTAAAACCAGTGTTGACTGGTTTTGATTAGTTTTGACTTGTTTGCACTGGTTTTCGACCGTTCTGGACCGGTTTTGAAAGGTTTGGACAGGTTTTGACAAGTTTTGATCGGTTTTGACGGGTTTTGAGTTGTTTGCACCTATTTTTGACCGGTTTGGACCGGTTTGACAGGTTTGCACAGGTTTTGACCTAATTTCACTGGTTTTAAACCGGTTTGCGACAGGTTTTGACCAGTTTTGACTGGTTTTAAACCTGTGTTGACTGGTTTCGATAGGTTTCGACAGGTTTGAACCGGTTTTGACAGGTTTTGACCAGTTTTGATCAGTTTTGACCGGTTTTAAAACGGTGTTGACTGGTTTTGATCAGTTTTGACTTGTTTGCACTGGTTTTGGACCAGTTTCGATAGGTTTTCGACCGGTTTGGACCGGTTTTGACAGGTTTGGATAGGTTTAACTGGTTTTGACGGGTTTTGCACCTATTTTGGACAGGTTTAGATAGGTTTTTGACCGGTTTGGAGAGGTTTGACCTGTTTGCACAGGTTTTGACCAGTTTTGATCAGTTTTGATCGGTTTTAAACCGGTGTTGACTGGTTTTGATCAGTTTCGACTTGTTTGCACTGGTTTTGGACCAGTTTGGATGGGTTCTCGACCGGTTTTGAAAGGTTTGGACAGGTTTTGACAAGTTTTGATCGGTTTTGACGGGTTTTGAGTTGTTTGCACCTATTTTTGACCAGTTTGGACAGGTTTGAACCGGTTTGGACAGGTTTTGGACCGGTTTTGATATGTTTGCACAGGTTTTGACCAGTTTTGATCAGTTTTGACCGGTTTAAAACCAGTGTTGACTGGTTTTGATCAGTTTTGACTGGTTTTGATTAGTTTTGACTTGTTTGCAATGGTTTTCGACCGTTCTGGACCGGTTTTGAAAGGTTTGGACAGGTTTTGACAAGTTTTGATCGGTTTTGACGGGTTTTGTGTTGTTTGCACCTATTTTTGACCGGTTTGGACCGGTTTGACAGGTTTGCACAGGTTTTGACCTGATTTCACTGGTTTTAAACCGATTTGCGACAGGTTTTGACCAGTTTTTATCAGTTTTGACCGGTTTTAAACCTGTGTTGACTGGTTTCGATAGGTTTCGACAGGTTTGAACCGCTTTTTACAGGTTTTGACCAGTTTTGATCTGTTTTCACCTGTTTATAACCAATTTGGAAGGTTTTGACCGTTATTGATATGTTTGCACAGGTTTTGACCAGTTTTGATCGGTTTTGACGGGTTTTGAGTTGTTTGCACCTATTTTTGACCGGTTTGGACCGGTTTGACAGGTTTTGATCAGTTTTGACTTGTTTGCACTGGTTTTGGACCAGTTTCGATAGGTTTTCGACCGGTTTGGACCGGTTTTGACAGGTTTGGACAGGTTTGGAAAAGTTTTGACTGGTTTTGACGGGTTTTGCACCTATTTTAGACAGGTTTGGATAGGTTTTTGACCGGTTTGGAGAGGTTTGACCTGTTTGCACAGGTTTTGACCAGTTTTCACTGGTTTTAAACCGGTTTGCGACAGGTTTTGACCAGTTTTGATCGGTTTTGACGGGTTTTGAGTTGTTTGCACCTAGTTTTGACCGGTTTGGACCGGATTGATAGGTTTTGATCAGTTTTGACTTGTTTGCACTGGTTTTGGACCAGTTTCGATAGGTTTTCGACCGGTTTGGACCGGTTTTGACAGGTTTGGACAGGTTTGGAAAAGTTTTGACTGGTTTTGACGGGTTTTGCACCTATTTTAGACAGGTTTGGACAGGTTTTTGACCGGTTTGTAGAGGTTTGACCTGTTTGCACAAGTTTTGACCAGTTTTCACTGGTTTTAAACCGGTTTGCGACAGGTTTTGACCAGTTTTGATCGGTTTTAAACCGGTGTTGACTGGTTTTGATCGGTTTTGACTTGTTTTCACCAGTTTTGGAATGGTTTCGATAGGTTTCGACAGGTTTGACCAGTTTTGATCTGTTTTCACCTGTTTATAACCAATTTGGAAGGTTTTGACCGGTATTGACTCATTTTCACCAGTTTTGGTCCGCCTTGTATAGGTTTTCGACCGGTTTGGACCGTTTGGACAGGTTTGCTCAGGTTTTGACTCATTTAAACCTGTACACAACAGGTTTGGAAAGGTGTCGACCGGTTTGCGGTTTGGTCGGGTTTTGACAGTATTGTTTATGTTTTAACTAATTATGATCGGATTTGACTGGTTTAAAACCCGTATGGACAGGTTTTGACCTTTTTTGTCTTGTTTGCAATGGTTGTGGACCGGTTTGGACAGGTTGTGACCGGTTTGAAATGGTTTTGGACAGGTTTGGACCGGTTTGGACAGGTTTTGGACCGGTTTTGATATGTTTGCACAGGTTTTGACCAGTTTTGATCAGTTTTCACTGGTTTAAAACCAGTATTGACTGGTTTTGATTAGTTTTGAATTGTTTGCACTGGTTTTCGACCGGTTTGGACCGGTTATGAAAGGTTTGGACAGGTTTTGACAAGTTTTGATCGGTTTTGACGGGTTTTGAGTTGTTTGCACCTATTTTTGACCGGTTTGGACCGGTTTGACCGGTTTAAAACCAGTGTTGACTGGTTTTGATTAGTTTTGACTTGTTTGCACTGGTTTTCGACCGTTCTGGACCGGTTTTGAAAGGTTTGGACAGGTTTTGACAAGTTTTGATCGGTTTTGACGGGTTTTGAGTTGTTTGCACCTATTTTTGACCGGTTTGGACAGGTTTGACAGGTTTGCACAGGTTTTGACCTAATTTCATTGGTTTTAAACCGGTTTGCGACAGGTTTTGACCAGTTTTGATCAGTTTTGACTGGTTTTAAACCTGTGTTGACTGGTTTCGATAGGTTTCGACAGGTTTGAACCGGTTTTGACAGGTTTTGACCAGTTTTGATCAGTTTTGACCGGTTTTAAAACGGTGTTGACTGGTTTTGATCAGTTTTGACTTGTTTGCACTGGTTTTGGACCAGTTTCGATAGGTTTTCGACCGGTTTGGACCGGTTTTGACAGGTTTGGATAGGTTTAACTGGTTTTGACGGGTTTTGCACCTATTTTGGACAGGTTTAGATAGGTTTTTGACCGGTTTGGAGAGGTTTGACCTGTTTGCACAGGTTTTGACCAGTTTTGATCAGTTTTGATCGGTTTTAAACCGGTGTTGACTGGTTTTGATCAGTTTCGACTTGTTTGCACTGGTTTTGGACCAGTTTGGATGGGTTCTCGACCGGTTTTGAAAGGTTTGGACAGGTTTTGACAAGTTTTGATCGGTTTTGACGGGTTTTGAGTTGTTTGCACCTATTTTTGACCAGTTTGGACAGGTTTGAACCGGTTTGGACAGGTTTTGCACCGGTTTTGATATGTTTGCACAGGTTTTGACCAGTTTTGATCAGTTTTGACCGGTTTAAAACCAGTGTTGACTGGTTTTGATCAGTTTTGACTTGTTTAAAACCAGTGTTGACTGGTTTTGATTAGTTTTGACTTGTTTGCACTGGTTTTCGACCGTTCTGGACCGGTTTTGAAAGGTTTGGACAGGTTTTGACAAGTTTTGATCGGTTTTGACGGGTTTTGAGTTGTTTGCACCTATTTTTGACCGGTTTGGACCGGTTTGACAGGTTTTCACAGGTTTTTACCTGATTTCACTGGTTTTAAACCGGTTTGCGACAGGTTTTGACCAGTTTTGATCAGTTTTGACCGGTTTTAAACCTGTGTTGACTGGTTTCGATAGGTTTCGACAGGTTTGAACCGGTTTTGACAGGTTTTGACCAGTTTTGATCTGTTTTCACCTGTTTATAACCAATTTGGAAGGTTTTGACCGTTATTGATATGTTTGCACAGGTTTTGACCAGTTTTGATCGGTTTTGACGGGTTTTGAGTTGTTTGCACCTATTTTTGACCGGTTTGGACCGGTTTGACAGGTTTTGATCAGTTTTGACTTGTTTGCACTGGTTTTGGACCAGTTTGGATGGGTTTTCGACCGGTTTTGAAAGGTTTGGACAGGTTTTGACAACTTTTGATCGGTTTTGACGGGTTTTGAGTTGTTTGCACCTATTTTTGACCAGTTTGGACAGGTTTGGACCGGTTTGGACAGGTTTTGGACCGGTTTTGATATGTTTGCACAGGTTTTGACCAGTTTTGATCAGTTTTGACTTGTTTAAAACCAGTGTTGACTGGTTTTGATTAGTTTTGACTTGTTTGCACTGGTTTTCGACCGTTCTGGACCGGTTATTAAAGGTTTGGACAGGATTTGACAAGTTTTGATCGGTTTTGACGGGTTTTGAGTTGTTTGCACCTAGTTTGGACCGGTTTGGACCGGATTGATAGGTTTTGATCAGTTTTGACTTGTTTGCACTGGTTTTGGACCAGTTTCGATAGGTTTTCGACCGGTTTGGACCGGTTTTGACAGGTTTGGACAGGTTTGGAAAAGTTTTGACTGGTTTTGACGGGTTTTGCACCTATTTTAGACAGGTTTGGATAGGTTTTTGACCGGTTTGGAGAGGTTTGACCTGTTTGCACAGGTTTTGACCAGTTTTCACTGGTTTTAAACCGGTTTGCGACAGGTTTTGACCAGTTTTGATCGGTTTTGACGGGTTTTGAGTTGTTTGCACCTAGTTTTGACCGGTTTGGACCGGATTGATAGGTTTTGATCAGTTTTGACTTGTTTGCACTGGTTTTGGACCAGTTTCGATAGGTTTTCGACCGGTTTGGACCGGTTTTGACAGGTTTGGACAGGTTTGGAAAAGTTTTGACTGGTTTTGACGGGTTTTGCACCTTTTTTAGACAGGTTTGGATAGGTTTTTGACCGGTTTGTAGAGGTTTGACCTGTTTGCACAGGTTTTGACCAGTTTTCACTGGTTTTAAACCGGTTTGCGACAGGTTTTGACCAGTTTTGATCGGTTTTAAACCGGTGTTGACTGGTTTTGATCGGTTTTGACTTGTTTTCACCAGTTTTGGAATGGTTTCGATAGGTTTCGACAGCTTTGACCAGTTTTGATCTGTTTTCACCTGTTTATAACCAATTTGGAAGGTTTTGACCGGTATTGACTCATTTTCACCAGTTTTGGTCCGCCTTGTATAGGTTTTCGACCGGTTTGGACCGTTTGGACAGGTTTGCTCAGGTTTTGACTCATTTAAACCTGTACACAACAGGTTTGGAAAGGTGTCGACCGGTTTGCGGTTTGGTCGGGTTTTGACAGTATTGTTTATGTTTTAACTAATTATGATCGGATTTGACTGGTTTAAAACCCGTATGGACAGGTTTTGACCTTTTTTGTCTTGTTTGCAATGGTTGTGGACCGGTTTGGACAGGTTGTGACCGGTTTGAAATGGTTTTGGACAGGTTTGGACCGGTTTGGACAGGTTTTGGACCGGTTTTGATATGTTTGCACAGGTTTTGACCAGTTTTGATCAGTTTTGACTGGTTTAAAACCAGTATTGACTGGTTTTGATTAGTTTTGAATTGTTTGCACTGGTTTTCGACCGGTTTGGACCGGTTATGAAAGGTTTGGACAGGTTTTGACAAGTTGTGATCGGTTTTGACGGGTTTTGAGTTGTTTGCACCTATTTTTGACCGGTTTGACCGGTTTAAAACCAGTGTTGACTGGTTTTGATTAGTTTTGACTTGTTTGCACTGGTTTTCGACCGTTCTGGACCGGTTTTGAAAGGTTTGGACAGGTTTTGACAAGTTTTGATCGGTTTTGACGGGTTTTGAGTTGTTTGCACCTATTTTTGACCGGTTTGGACCGGTTTGACAGGTTTGCACAGGTTTTGACCTAATTTCACTGGTTTTAAACCGGTTTGCGACAGGTTTTGACCAGTTTTGATCAGTTTTGACTGGTTTTAAACCTGTGTTGACTGGTTTCGATAGGTTTCGACAGGTTTGAACCGGTTTTGACAGGTTTTGACCAGTTTTGATCAGTTTTGACCGGTTTTAAAACGGTGTTGACTGGTTTTGATCAGTTTTGACTTGTTTGCACTGGTTTTGGACCAGTTTCGATAGGTTTTCGACCGGTTTGGACCGGTTTGGACAGGTTTGGATAGGTTTAACTGGTTTTGACGGGTTTTGCACCTATTTTGGACAGGTTTAGATAGGTTTTTGACCGGTTTGGAGAGGTTTGACCTGTTTGCACAGGTTTTGACCAGTTTTGATCAGTTTTGATCGGTTTTAAACCGGTGTTGACTGGTTTTGATCAGTTTCGACTTGTTTGCACTGGTTTTGGACCAGTTTGGATGGGTTCTCGACCGGTTTTGAAAGGTTTGGACAGGTTTTGACAAGTTTTGATCGGTTTTGACGGGTTTTGAGTTGTTTGCACCTATTTTTGACCAGTTTGGACAGGTTTGAACCGGTTTGGACAGGTTTTGGACCGGTTTTGATATGTTTGCACAGGTTTTGACCAGTTTTGATCAGTTTTGACCGGTTTAAAACCAGTGTTGACTGGTTTTGATCAGTTTTGACTGGTTTTGATTAGTTTTGACTTGTTTGCAATGGTTTTCGACCGTTCTGGACCGGTTTTGAAAGGTTTGGACAGGTTTTGACAAGTTTTGATCGGTTTTGACGGGTTTTGTGTTGTTTGCACCTATTTTTGACCGGTTTGGACCGGTTTGACAGGTTTGCACAGGTTTTGACCTGATTTCACTGGTTTTAAACCGATTTGCGACAGGTTTTGACCAGTTTTTATCAGTTTTGACCGGTTTTAAACCTGTGTTGACTGGTTTCGATAGGTTTCGACAGGTTTGAACCGCTTTTTACAGGTTTTGACCAGTTTTGATCTGTTTTCACCTGTTTATAACCAATTTGGAAGGTTTTGACCGTTATTGATATGTTTGCACAGGTTTTGACCAGTTTTGATCGGTTTTGACGGGTTTTGAGTTGTTTGCACCTATTTTTGACCGGTTTGGACCTGTTTGACAGGTTTTGATCAGTTTTGACTTGTTTGCACTGGTTTTGGACCAGTTTCGATAGGTTTTCGACCGGTTTGGACCGGTTTTGACAGGTTTGGACAGGTTTGGAAAAGTTTTGACTGGTTTTGACGGGTTTTGCACCTATTTTAGACAGGTTTGGATAGGTTTTTGACCGGTTTGGAGAGGTTTGACCTGTTTGCACAGGTTTTGACCAGTTTTCACTGGTTTTAAACCGGTTTGCGACAGGTTTTGACCAGTTTTGATCGGTTTTGACGGGTTTTGAGTTGTTTGCACCTAGTTTTGACCGGTTTGGACCGGATTGATAGGTTTTGATCAGTTTTGACTTGTTTGCACTGGTTTTGGACCAGTTTCGATAGGTTTTCGACCGGTTTGGACCGGTTTTGACAGGTTTGGACAGGTTTGGAAAAGTTTTGACTGGTTTTGACGGGTTTTGCACCTATTTTAGACAGGTTTGGATAGGTTTTTTGGCCGGTTTGTAGAGGTTTGACCTGTTTGCACAAGTTTTGACCAGTTTTCACTGGTTTTAAACCGGTTTGCGACAGGTTTTGACCAGTTTTGATCGGTTTTAAACCGGTGTTGACTGGTTTTGATCGGTTTCGACAGGTTTGACCAGTTTTGATCTGTTTTCACCTGTTTATAACCAATTTGGAAGGTTTTGACCGGTATTGACTCATTTTCACCAGTTTTGGTCCGCCTTGTATAGGTTTTCGACCGGTTTGGACCGTTTGGACAGGTTTGCTCAGGTTTTGACTCATTTAAACCTGTACACAACAGGTTTGGAAAGGTGTCGACCGGTTTGCGGTTTGGTCGGGTTTTGACAGTATTGTTTATGTTTTAACTAATTATGATCGGATTTGACTGGTTTAAAACCCGTATGGACAGGTTTTGACCTTTTTTGTCTTGTTTGCAATGGTTGTGGACCGGTTTGGACAGGTTGTGACCGGTTTGAAATGGTTTTGGACAGGTTTGGACCGGTTTGGACAGGTTTTGGACCGGTTTTGATATGTTTGCACAGGTTTTGACCAGTTTTGATCAGTTTTGACTGGTTTAAAACCAGTATTGACTGGTTTTGATTAGTTTTGAATTGTTTGCACTGGTTTTCGACCGGTTTGGACCGGTTATGAAAGGTTTGGACAGGTTTTGGACCGGTTTTGATATGTTTGCACAGGTTTTGACCAGTTTTGATCAGTTTTGACCGGTTTAAAACCAGTGTTGACTGGTTTTGATCAGTTTTGACTGGTTTTGATTAGTTTTGACTTGTTTGCAATGGTTTTCGACCGTTCTGGACCGGTTTTGAAAGGTTTGGACAGGTTTTGACAAGTTTTGATCGGTTTTGACGGGTTTTGTGTTGTTTGCACCTATTTTTGACCGGTTTGGACCGGTTTGACAGGTTTGCACAGGTTTTGACCTGATTTCACTGGTTTTAAACCGATTTGCGACAGGTTTTGACCAGTTTTTATCAGTTTTGACCGGTTTTAAACCTGTGTTGACTGGTTTCGATAGGTTTCGACAGGTTTGAACCGCTTTTTACAGGTTTTGACCAGTTTTGATCTGTTTTCACCTGTTTATAACCAATTTGGAAGGTTTTGACCGTTATTGATATGTTTGCACAGGTTTTGACCAGTTTTGATCGGTTTTGACGGGTTTTGAGTTGTTTGCACCTATTTTTGACCGGTTTGGACCGGTTTGACAGGTTTTGATCAGTTTTGACTTGTTTGCACTGGTTTTGGACCAGTTTCGATAGGTTTTCGACCGGTTTGGACCGGTTTTGACAGGTTTGGACAGGTTTGGAAAAGTTTTGACTGGTTTTGACGGGTTTTGCACCTATTTTAGACAGGTTTGGATAGGTTTTTGACCGGTTTGGAGAGGTTTGACCTGTTTGCACAGGTTTTGACCAGTTTTCACTGGTTTTAAACCGGTTTGCGACAGGTTTTGACCAGTTTTGATCGGTTTTGACGGGTTTTGAGTTGTTTGCACCTAGTTTTGACCGGTTTGGACCGGATTGATAGGTTTTGATCAGTTTTGACTTGTTTGCACTGGTTTTGGACCAGTTTCGATAGGTTTTCGACCGGTTTGGACCGGTTTTGACAGGTTTGGACAGGTTTGGAAAAGTTTTGACTGGTTTTGACGGGTTTTGCACCTATTTTAGACAGGTTTGGATAGGTTTTTTGGCCGGTTTGTAGAGGTTTGACCAGTTTGCACAAGTTTTGACCAGTTTTCACTGGTTTTAAACCGGTTTGCGACAGGTTTTGACCAGTTTTGATCGGTTTTAAACCGGTGTTGACTGGTTTTGATCGGTTTCGACAGGTTTGACCAGTTTTGATCTGTTTTCACCTGTTTATAACCAATTTGGAAGGTTTTGACCGGTATTGACTCATTTTCACCAGTTTTGGTCCGCCTTGTATAGGTTTTCGACCGGTTTGGACCGTTTGGACAGGTTTGCTCAGGTTTTGACTCATTTAAACCTGTACACAACAGGTTTGGAAAGGTGTCGACCGGTTTGCGGTTTGGTCGGGTTTTGACAGTATTGTTTATGTTTTAACTAATTATGATCGGATTTGACTGGTTTAAAACCCGTATGGACAGGTTTTGACCTTTTTTGTCTTGTTTGCAATGGTTGTGGACCGGTTTGGACAGGTTGTGACCGGTTTGAAATGGTTTTGGACAGGTTTGGACCGGTTTGGACAGGTTTTGGACCGGTTTTGATATGTTTGCACAGGTTTTGACCAGTTTTGATCAGTTTTGACTGGTTTAAAACCAGTATTGACTGGTTTTGATTAGTTTTGAATTGTTTGCACTGGTTTTCGACCGGTTTGGACCGGTTATGAAAGGTTTGGACAGGTTTTGACAAGTTTTGATCGGTTTTGACGGGTTTTGAGTTGTTTGCACCTATTTTTGACCGGTTTGGACCGGTTTGACCGGTTTAAAACCAGTGTTGACTGGTTTTGATTAGTTTTGACTTGTTTGCACTGGTTTTCGACCGTTCTGGACCGGTTTTGAAAGGTTTGGACAGGTTTTGACAAGTTTTGATCGGTTTTGACGGGTTTTGAGTTGTTTGCACCTATTTTTGACCGGTTTGGACCGGTTTGACAGGTTTGCACAGGTTTTGACCTAATTTCACTGGTTTTAAACCGGTTTGCGACAGGTTTTGACCAGTTTTGACTGGTTTTAAACCTGTGTTGACTGGTTTCGATAGGTTTCGACAGGTTTGAACCGGTTTTGACAGGTTTTGACCAGTTTTGATCAGTTTTGACCGGTTTTAAAACGGTGTTGACTGGTTTTGATCAGTTTTGACTTGTTTGCACTGGTTTTGGACCAGTTTCGATAGGTTTTCGACCGGTTTGGACCGGTTTTGACAGGTTTGGATAGGTTTAACTGGTTTTGACGGGTTTTGCACCTATTTTGGACAGGTTTAGATAGGTTTTTGACCGGTTTGGAGAGGTTTGACCTGTTTGCACAGGTTTTGACCAGTTTTGATCAGTTTTGATCGGTTTTAAACCGGTGTTGACTGGTTTTGATCAGTTTCGACTTGTTTGCACTGGTTTTGGACCAGTTTGGATGGGTTCTCGACCGGTTTTGAAAGGTTTGGACAGGTTTTGACAAGTTTTGATCGGTTTTGACGGGTTTTGAGTTGTTTGCACCTATTTTTGACCAGTTTGGACAGGTTTGAACCGGTTTGGACAGGTTTTGGACCGGTTTTGATATGTTTGCACAGGTTTTGACCAGTTTTGATCAGTTTTGACCGGTTTAAAACCAGTGTTGACTGGTTTTGATCAGTTTTGACTGGTTTTGATTAGTTTTGACTTGTTTGCACTGGTTTTCGACCGTTCTGGACCGGTTTTGAAAGGTTTGGACAGGTTTTGACAAGTTTTGATCGGTTTTGACGGGTTTTGTGTTGTTTGCACCTATTTTTGACCGGTTTGGACCGGTTTGACAGGTTTGCACAGGTTTTGACCTGATTTCACTGGTTTTAAACCGATTTGCGACAGGTTTTGACCAGTTTTTATCAGTTTTGACCGGTTTTAAACCTGTGTTGACTGGTTTCGATAGGTTTCGACAGGTTTGAACCGCTTTTTACAGGTTTTGACCAGTTTTGATCTGTTTTCACCTGTTTATAACCAATTTGGAAGGTTTTGACCGTTATTGATATGTTTGCACAGGTTTTGACCAGTTTTGATCGGTTTTGACGGGTTTTGAGTTGTTTGCACCTATTTTTGACCGGTTTGGACCGGTTTGACAGGTTTTGATCAGTTTTGACTTGTTTGCACTGGTTTTGGACCAGTTTCGATAGGTTTTCGACCGGTTTGGACCGGTTTTGACAGGTTTGGACAGGTTTGGAAAAGTTTTGACTGGTTTTGACGGGTTTTGCACCTATTTTAGACAGGTTTGGATAGGTTTTTGACCGGTTTGGAGAGGTTTGACCTGTTTGCACAGGTTTTGACCAGTTTTCACTGGTTTTAAACCGGTTTGCGACAGGTTTTGACCAGTTTTGATCGGTTTTGACGGGTTTTGAGTTGTTTGCACCTAGTTTTGACCGGTTTGGACCGGATTGATAGGTTTTGATCAGTTTTGACTTGTTTGCACTGGTTTTGGACCAGTTTCGATAGGTTTTCGACCGGTTTGGACCGGTTTTGACAGGTTTGGACAGGTTTGGAAAAGTTTTGACTGGTTTTGACGGGTTTTGCACCTATTTTAGACAGGTTTGGATAGGTTTTTTGGCCGGTTTGTAGAGGTTTGACCAGTTTGCACAAGTTTTGACCAGTTTTCACTGGTTTTAAACCGGTTTGCGACAGGTTTTGACCAGTTTTGATCGGTTTTAAACCGGTGTTGACTGGTTTTGATCGGTTTCGACAGGTTTGACCAGTTTTGATCTGTTTTCACCTGTTTATAACCAATTTGGAAGGTTTTGACCGGTATTGACTCATTTTCACCAGTTTTGGTCCGCCTTGTATAGGTTTTCGACCGGTTTGGACCGTTTGGACAGGTTTGCTCAGGTTTTGACTCATTTAAACCTGTACACAACAGGTTTGGAAAGGTGTCGACCGGTTTGCGGTTTGGTCGGGTTTTGACAGTATTGTTTATGTTTTAACTAATTATGATCGGATTTGACTGGTTTAAAACCCGTATGGACAGGTTTTGACCTTTTTTGTCTTGTTTGCAATGGTTGTGGACCGGTTTGGACAGGTTGTGACCGGTTTGAAATGGTTTTGGACAGGTTTGGACCGGTTTGGACAGGTTTTGGACCGGTTTTGATATGTTTGCACAGGTTTTGACCAGTTTTGATCAGTTTTGACTGGTTTAAAACCAGTATTGACTGGTTTTGATTAGTTTTGAATTGTTTGCACTGGTTTTCGACCGGTTTGGACCGGTTATGAAAGGTTTGGACAGGTTTTGACAAGTTTTGATCGGTTTTGACGGGTTTTGAGTTGTTTGCACCTATTTTTGACCGGTTTGGACCGGTTTGACCGGTTTAAAACCAGTGTTGACTGGTTTTGATTAGTTTTGACTTGTTTGCACTGGTTTTCGACCGTTCTGGACCGGTTTTGAAAGGTTTGGACAGGTTTTGACAAGTTTTGATCGGTTTTGACGGGTTTTGAGTTGTTTGCACCTATTTTTGACCGGTTTGGACCGGTTTGACAGGTTTGCACAGGTTTTGACCTAATTTCACTGGTTTTAAACCGGTTTGCGACAGGTTTTGACCAGTTTTGACTGGTTTTAAACCTGTGTTGACTGGTTTCGATAGGTTTCGACAGGTTTGAACCGGTTTTGACAGGTTTTGACCAGTTTTGATCAGTTTTGACCGGTTTTAAAACGGTGTTGACTGGTTTTGATCAGTTTTGACTTGTTTGCACTGGTTTTGGACCAGTTTCGATAGGTTTTCGACCGGTTTGGACCGGTTTTGACAGGTTTGGATAGGTTTAACTGGTTTTGACGGGTTTTGCACCTATTTTGGACAGGTTTAGATAGGTTTTTGACCGGTTTGGAGAGGTTTGACCTGTTTGCACAGGTTTTGACCAGTTTTGATCAGTTTTGATCGGTTTTAAACCGGTGTTGACTGGTTTTGATCAGTTTCGACTTGTTTGCACTGGTTTTGGACCAGTTTGGATGGGTTCTCGACCGGTTTTGAAAGGTTTGGACAGGTTTTGACAAGTTTTGATCGGTTTTGACGGGTTTTGAGTTGTTTGCACCTATTTTTGACCAGTTTGGACAGGTTTGAACCGGTTTGGACAGGTTTTGGACCGGTTTTGATATGTTTGCACAGGTTTTGACCAGTTTTGATCAGTTTTGACCGGTTTAAAACCAGTGTTGACTGGTTTTGATCAGTTTTGACTGGTTTTGATTAGTTTTGACTTGTTTGCACTGGTTTTCGACCGTTCTGGACCGGTTTTGAAAGGTTTGGACAGGTTTTGACAAGTTTTGATCGGTTTTGACGGGTTTTGTGTTGTTTGCACCTATTTTTGACCGGTTTGGACCGGTTTGACAGGTTTGCACAGGTTTTGACCTGATTTCACTGGTTTTAAACCGATTTGCGACAGGTTTTGACCAGTTTTTATCAGTTTTGACCGGTTTTAAACCTGTGTTGACTGGTTTCGATAGGTTTCGACAGGTTTGAACCGCTTTTTACAGGTTTTGACCAGTTTTGATCTGTTTTCACCTGTTTATAACCAATTTGGAAGGTTTTGACCGTTATTGATATGTTTGCACAGGTTTTGACCAGTTTTGATCGGTTTTGACGGGTTTTGAGTTGTTTGCACCTATTTTTGACCGGTTTGGACCGGTTTGACAGGTTTTGATCAGTTTTGACTTGTTTGCACTGGTTTTGGACCAGTTTCGATAGGTTTTCGACCGGTTTGGACCGGTTTTGACAGGTTTGGACAGGTTTGGAAAAGTTTTGACTGGTTTTGACGGGTTTTGCACCTATTTTAGACAGGTTTGGATAGGTTTTTGACCGGTTTGGAGAGGTTTGACCTGTTTGCACAGGTTTTGACCAGTTTTCACTGGTTTTAAACCGGTTTGCGACAGGTTTTGACCAGTTTTGATCGGTTTTGACGGGTTTTGAGTTGTTTGCACCTAGTTTTGACCGGTTTGGACCGGATTGATAGGTTTTGATCAGTTTTGACTTGTTTGCACTGGTTTTGGACCAGTTTCGATAGGTTTTCGACCGGTTTGGACCGGTTTGGACAGGTTTGGACAGGTTTGGAAAAGTTTTGACTGGTTTTGACGGGTTTTGCACCTATTTTAGACAGGTTTGGACAGGTTTTTGACCGGTTTGTAGAGGTTTGACCTGTTTGCACAAGTTTTGACCAGTTTTCACTGGTTTTAAACCGGTTTGCGACAGGTTTTGACCAGTTTTGATCGGTTTTAAACCGGTGTTGACTGGTTTTGATCGGTTTTGACTTGTTTTCACCAGTTTTGGAATGGTTTCGATAGGTTTCGACAGGTTTGACCAGTTTTGATCTGTTTTCACCTGTTTATAACCAATTTGGAAGGTTTTGACCGGTATTGACTCATTTTCACCAGTTTTGGTCTGCCTTGTATAGGTTTTCGACCGGTTTGGACCGTTTGGTCAGGTTTGCTCAGGTTTTGACTCATTTAAACCTGTACACAACAGGTTTGGAAAGGTGTCGACCGGTTTGCGGTTTGGTCGGGTTTTGACAGTATTGTTTATGTTTTAACTAATTGACCGATCGCCGAGATTGATTGACAGATTCTATTGACCAATCAAAGAGCGTAATTCCGCCATGTGCACTTGCACGTGTCACAGCCTACGACAAACAAAGCAATCTGTCGTAGGTTCTCAGCGTGTATTGAATGCAAGGGCCTTGACCTTACGATCGGTTCTCGTATATAATATTTGCTTACAAACATTAAAATTATCGTAAAATACTAGTCATGGGATCTGTATAATATAAATGATCACTATCCCGAAGGATAGAGAGGTTGAATATTATTTTTACACTTTCTGAAGCCGAAAAAATATCGACAATGCAATGTTGACCTACACGATCAAGAAGATGGACCGCCATTACGGCAATTTACGTGCATTTTCTGAGGTATGTATGTTGATATTACTGTGAGTCAAACTATTTCACCGATCTATTCATATAATTAGATTTTTTTCAGCCCAAAATTGCCTATGATTAGTGCTTTATCTTGTCGGTCATGGTGGCGGCCAAATTAAATGTTGGCCATACCGCATACGATATTGCCGTAGTTTCTGGCGTACCATGGGCGTACAGACGTGCATGTACGTGCAATGTCATGGTGTCATAGTGATACCCATGCCATACGCAGTTATTGGCGGTGTACCCCGTGCTTTCTGTGTGTCAAATTTTATACTCAACTAAAGACTTCATGTATATTTTCACATCTAATGCTAAAAATTCCTCTCTCAAGTTTGGCCCGCAAAAATCCATTGTCGACAGTCAAACTTGTATTTCTGAGTACGAGTGCATGCAGTGAATGGTTCGGCCTGTGTTTGAGCCGTACTACATCCATCCATGGTTTGACAGGCAAACACGATTAATCAAATGAAATTTCACTGTAAATGTGCAGGGACATAGTTTGGTAACATCAATGAACACCATTTCTTCATTTTTTATACTGGCCTTCCCGTAATATCGGTATACAGCCCTTTGAAAGAAAGTCGTCATTTCAATTTGTGACCTTTTGACGGGATTGACACACAGGGTGACCTGCATGTTTTTATTTATTGTTTATATTTTATAATTATATTCATTACTCCCCATTATGTACTCTTTGGTTTCAGGAATCACATCAATAACTGAATTTTTATCATAATGTGATATATCTTAATGGTGAAAGTATATGTAATATTGTTGGGCCTACATAGGCTATATATGCATTTTAGTAACTACCATTTTTTTTATTTTTGACTGTTTTATACTATTACCACTTTGACAAAGAAGTTATCAAATTTCTTTTAGATGGAATAAGAGGTCTTTTATCTCTAGGTGTATTTCCTGTTTGCTTTAGTGAATCCAGATACAAAACAAAAATGTCAAGCAACAAGATTGCAATTAGATATCAGAATTTGTAAATACCACTGACATGGCTCAAAATTAGTTATATTGTTGAAATATTTTACATCACTACTTGTGCATCTGATCCATTTCATTTTCAGTAAATTTTTTATTGAAATAATAAAAGCAAGAAATGTGATAAATATCTTCTGCAAGAGCAACCCCCAAAATAAATGAATAAACAAATGTAAGTAAATAAACAAAAAACAAAGATGATTTGTATATGGGGAAAGTATTTATACTTGTACAGTAGTGGCCTATTTTAATGTGTACAACTGGTACCTTATTTCCCATTTAGTGTAATAATTTAGTCATGTAAAAGTAAGGTGACCTTTACCAGAAATTAAAGCGAAAAGAATGTTTTTATATAGTGAAACAACATTACTACATTTGTTACTATATAACCCTTTGTAGTAACAGTTTAAAAGTAATATCATGTCAAAACGAATGAAAAATGGTACTTCATTCAGATTGTCAGGAAATTTTATTACAAGTAATTAATTTATATTCGTGTGTCATGCATCATAGACATAATAATGTACATCTCACTGTTGTGACACTATGAAATGTTGAAAATAAAAAAAGAACGATTGTTTTCAATATTTTCAGAAGACTTAGTGTTCTAAGTTGATGCATATACATTTCCTTTATTCATATTCCTTTGATGACTTGTGTGTTGATAATCCATCTAACACCTAATGGTGATCTCAGCATAGCTACCCATTGCTGTCATAGCAACTTGACAACAGTCAACTCATATTTTTTAGAAACAACATCTCCACAAACAATGTTGCAGTCGATTGATGCCTTGAATATTAGATACAGAAGTTCTTCCTGTAAAATAAAACAAAAATATACATGAAACATGAATAATAATGTCATCTCCTTTCTTGTAATTTCAGGAGTGGTTTCTAGTGGATGTTGGTTTGCAGAGTGATAAAGTAACCACATGAAAATGTCTTAACATTTGAAATCCTCTGACTATGAATTAAAAAGGAGATCTTGTAGTGTCTCTGATTTAAAGTTAGGAATTTTGCAGCTGATGGATACCATGGCTTATGTATCAAAAATATTCTACAAGCTACATGAAAACTCCTATCATACTTTGCTACACCTTATTTCATGACAATCAATAGTAACAATTCCTTTGGATTTTATTTTCTGTTTATAAATATTACAAGACATTATCAAAGACAAACACACATTGGACTTGTTATTGTCATTTTAAGGAGATTTTGTATTTGGTGTTGGATAATTAAATCACTTCATGAATTGTGAGTTTCAAGTTCTTTTCCTTGTGTAATAAATCAGAGATTGTAAAAAAAAATGTCAATTACTATTGTGTAGTTGAATGCAAACGAACTTTACAAATTCTATGGTCTAGGAATTTATTTTTTGCGTCTCTATATTTGCCATTTAAAAAAAAATATCTGGGCTTCACTGGCTTCACAGTTCATATTGGTTCACTTTTGTCAGTGTGGGGTGCCAGTAATGGATGATTGCTTGTAAATGCCAGACAAAGAAATATCCATTTTTGGAGAGCTACACCTTGTTCAGTGCCACAAAGTTAACACTGACTAGGCAAGTTTGAAATAAATATACAACTAGAAAAAAAATTAACATAAAATTAGGAAGTATTTGTTGATCCACTGGACTTCAGAAAGAAAAGAACGGTTTTTTTTATTACCATAAGT
Source organism: Glandiceps talaboti (assembly GCF_964340395.1). Lineage (NCBI taxonomy): Eukaryota > Metazoa > Hemichordata > Enteropneusta > Spengelidae > Glandiceps > Glandiceps talaboti. The sequence goes on from NW_027554291.1 coordinate 131,339, forward strand.
TATTGTTATGATTATGATTATCAGAAATTGATACTCTGAGAGTATCAGACAGTAAATAATCTGCAAAATAACTACAGTTTGAGGTAAACTTAAACGAGTGTCTATTTTTTCAAGTCTAATATGAGTTTCTTTTTTTTCACTGTGCAACTGCAATGCTTGTGAAAGAAATAGAATTTAGAATAGAAATGATATATGGTACGTTGTAGTTGACTTGCGTTGTCGTGTGCAGTGAATAGTTAATTGATGGCGACTGTTATTTCAGAAAATCGTTGAGGTTTGCAGTTATAACGGTCGGCACGACTGACATTTAAAATTGTGAATTCAAGGGTGTTTTTTCCCCTTCAGTTTGCCTACTATACGCCTCTACACTGCACGTACATCAACAAATTACATACCGTGCAGGCCAGGACGCTTATTTCAACTTTTTGATACATCGTATCCTGCAAGTCAAACAAGTGACCTCTCATACCGTAAAATGCTATAAATTGAGCTGTTTCTACTTTTTGCATTTATTTGTATTGATGGAATAGACGTGTGATTGTTATGTAATACCATTGAAGATACAAATCAAACCATTTTTCGTCAATAACAAACTTGTTATTCATAATATTCTATATCGTAGCGATGCAACGGTGAATCATATTAGTTTACTTCTCATCTGATGATTTATCACGGTCACCTAGTGGAATTTATTATAAAACAAAAAGTATTGCTATGAAATGTGAAAATCAATGAAAACATCAGTGAAATAAATAAATACGTACCCAGTTGTACAGGAACGGGGACGGCTATGATGTAAAATCTTATTCAACATGCATCTGCCATGTGGTTTCTCAGACTTCGATAAAATTTGATGAACTGACACTACCCGAACTAAAATAAATTGTTTCCATCGATGTGTCGACCGTAGGAAAGCCTGTGATACATCATCTTTGCCTTGGTGGCAGTGGAACGATAAAGAACTCTCAAATTATGAATAGCATTTTTCAGCGATCGCCACGTTGGACGCCATGTTTTACCTACGACAAACCATGCAAAACGTGCGAAGTTGTCGTAGTAGCAACGGTAACTAAGGGGGGCGTGGCTACAGTGCTCAGGGCGATCGGTCAATTATGATCGGATTTGACTGGTTTAAAACCCGTATGGACAGGTTTTGACCTTTTTTGTCTTGTTTGCAATGGTTGTGGACCGGTTTGGACAGGTTGTGACCGGTTTGAAATGGTTTTGGACCGGTTTGGACAGGTTTTGGACCGGTTTTGATATGTTTGCACAGGTTTTGACCAGTTTTGATCAGTTTTGACTGGTTTAAAACCAGTATTGACTGGTTTTGATTAGTTTTGAATTGTTTGCACTGGTTTTCGACCGGTTTGGACCGGTTATGAAAGGTTTGGACAGGTTTTGACAAGTTTTGATCGGTTTTGACGGGTTTTGAGTTGTTTGCACCTATTTTTGACCGGTTTGGACCGGTTTGACCGGTTTAAAACCAGTGTTGACTGGTTTTGATTAGTTTTGACTTGTTTGCACTGGTTTTCGACCGTTCTGGACCGGTTTTGAAAGGTTTGGACAGGTTTTGACAAGTTTTGATCGGTTTTAACGGGTTTTGAGTTGTTTGCACCTATTTTTGACCGGTTTGGACAGGTTTGACAGGTTTGCACAGGTTTTGACCTAATTTCATTGGTTTTAAACCGGTTTGCGACAGGTTTTGACCAGTTTTGATCAGTTTTGACTGGTTTTAAACCTGTGTTGACTGGTTTCGATAGGTTTCGACAGGTTTGAACCGGTTTTGACAGGTTTTGACCAGTTTTGATCAGTTTTGACCGGTTTTAAAACGGTGTTGACTGGTTTTGATCAGTTTTGACTTGTTTGCACTGGTTTTGGACCAGTTTCGATAGGTTTTCGACCGGTTTGGACCGGTTTTGACAGGTTTGGATAGGTTTAACTGGTTTTGACGGGTTTTGCACCTATTTTGGACAGGTTTAGATAGGTTTTTGACCGGTTTGGAGAGGTTTGACCTGTTTGCACAGGTTTTGACCAGTTTTGATCAGTTTTGATCGGTTTTAAACCGGTGTTGACTGGTTTTGATCAGTTTCGACTTGTTTGCACTGGTTTTGGACCAGTTTGGATGGGTTCTCGACCGGTTTTGAAAGGTTTGGACAGGTTTTGACAAGTTTTGATCGGTTTTGACGGGTTTTGAGTTGTTTGCACCTATTTTTGACCAGTTTGGACAGGTTTGAACCGGTTTGGACAGGTTTTGGACCGGTTTTGATATGTTTGCACAGGTTTTGACCAGTTTTGATCAGTTTTGACCGGTTTAAAACCAGTGTTGACTGGTTTTGATCAGTTTTGACTGGTTTTGATTAGTTTTGACTTGTTTGCACTGGTTTTCGACCGTTCTGGACCGGTTTTGTAAGGTTTGGACAGGTTTTGACAAGTTTTGATCGGTTTTGACGGGTTTTGTGTTGTTTGCACCTATTTTTGACCGGTTTGGACCGGTTTGACAGGTTTGCACAGGTTTTGACCTGATTTCACTGGTTTTAAACCGATTTGCGACAGGTTTTGACCAGTTTTTATCAGTTTTGACCGGTTTTAAACCTGTGTTGACTGGTTTCGATAGGTTTCGACAGGTTTGAACCGCTTTTTACAGGTTTTGACCAGTTTTGATCTGTTTTCACCTGTTTATAACCAATTTGGAAGGTTTTGACCGTTATTGATATGTTTGCACAGGTTTTGACCAGTTTTGATCGGTTTTGACGGGTTTTGAGTTGTTTGCACCTATTCTTGACCGGTTTGGACCGGTTTGACAGGTTTTGATCAGTTTTGACTTGTTTGCACTGGTTTTGGACCAGTTTGGATGGGTTTTCGACCGGTTTTGAAAGGTTTGGACAGGTTTTGACAAGTTTTGATCGGTTTTGACGGTTTTTGAGTTGTTTGCACCTATTTTTGACCAGTTTTGACCGGTTTGGACCGGTTTGCGACAGGTTTTGGACCGGTTTTGATATGTTTGCACAGGTTTTGACCAGTTTTGATCAGTTTTGACCGGTTTAAAACCAGTGTTGACTGGTTTTGATCAGTTTCGACTTGTTTAAAACCAGTGTTGACTGGTTTTGATTAGTTTTGACTTGTTTGCACTGGTTTTCGACCGTTCTGGACCGGTTTTGAAAGGTTTGGACAGGTTTTGACAAGTTTTGATCGGTTTTGACGGGTTTTGAGTTGTTTGCACCTATTTTTGACCGGTTTGGACCGGTTTGACAGGTTTGCACAGGTTTTGACCTAATTTCACTGGTTTTAAACCGGTTTGTGACAGGTTTTGACCAGTTTTGATCAGTTTTGACAGGTTTTGAACCTGTGTTGACTGGTTTCGATAGGTTTCGACAGGTTTGAACCGGTTTTGACAGGTTTTGACCAGTTTTGATCAGTTTTGACCGGTTTTAAAACGGTGTTGACTGGTTTTGATCAGTTTTGATCGGTTTTGACTTGTTTTCACCAGTTTTGGAATGTTTTCGATAGGTTTCGACAGGTTTGAACCAGTTTTGACAGGTTTTGACCAGTTTTGATCTGTTTTCACCTGTTTATAACCAATTTGGAATGTTTTGACCGGTATTGATATGTTTGCACAGGTTTTGACCAGTTTTGATCAGTTTTGACCGGTTTAAAACCAGTGTTGTCTGGTTTTGATTAGTTTCGAATTGTTTGCACTGGTTTTCGACCGGTTTGGACCGGTTATTAAAGGTTTGGACAGGTTTTGACAAGTTTTGATCGGTTTTGACGGGTTTTGAGTTGTTTGCACCTAGTTTTGACCGGTTTGGACCGGATTGATAGGTTTTGATCAGTTTTGACTTGTTTGCACTGGTTTTGGACCAGTTTCGATAGGTTTTCGACCGGTTTGGACCGGTTTGGACAGGTTTGGACAGGTTTGGAAAAGTTTTGACTGGTTTTGACGGGTTTTGCACCTATTTTAGACAGGTTTGGATAGGTTTTTGACCGGTTTGGAGAGGTTTGACCTGTTTGCACAGGTTTTGACCAGTTTTCACTGGTTTTAAACCGGTTTGCGACAGGTTTTGACCAGTTTTGATCGGTTTTAAACCGGTGTTGACTGGTTTTGATCGGTTTTGACTTGTTTTCACCAGTTTTGGAATGGTTTCGATAGGTTTCGACAGGTTTGACCAGTTTTGATCTGTTTTCACCTGTTTATAACCAATTTGGAAGGTTTTGACCGGTATTGACTCATTTTCACCAGTTTTGGTCCGCCTTGTATAGGTTTTCGACCGGTTTGGACCGTTTGGACAGGTTTGCTCAGGTTTTGACTCATTTAAACCTGTACACAACAGGTTTGGAAAGGTGTCGACCGGTTTGCGGTTTGGTCGAGTTTTGACAGTATTGTTTATGTTTTAATTAATTATGATCGGATTTGACTGGTTTAAAACCCGTATGGACAGGTTTTGACCTTTTTTGTCTTGTTTGCAATGGTTGTGGACCGGTTTGGACAGGTTGTGACCGGTTTGAAATGGTTTTGGACAGGTTTGGACCGGTTTGGACAGGTTTTGGACCGGTTTTGATATGTTTGCACAGGTTTTGACCAGTTTTGATCAGTTTTGACTGGTTTAAAACCAGTATTGACTGGTTTTGATTAGTTTTGAATTGTTTGCACTGGTTTTCGACCGGTTTGGACCGGTTATGAAAGGTTTGGACAGGTTTTGACAAGTTTTGATCGGTTTTGACGGGTTTTGAGTTGTTTGCACCTATTTTTGACCGGTTTGGACCGGTTTGACAGGTTTGCACAGGTTTTGACCTAATTTCACTGGTTTTAAACCGGTTTCCGACAGGTTTTGACCAGTTTTGATCAGTTTTGACTGGTTTTAAACCTGTGTTGACTGGTTTCGATAGGTTTCGACAGGTTTGAACCGGTTTTGACAGGTTTTGACCAGTTTTGATCAGTTTTGACCGGTTTTAAAACGGTGTTGACTGGTTTTGATCAGTTTTGATCGGTTTTGATTTGTTTTCACCAGTTTTGGAATGTTTTCGATAGGTTTCGACAGGTTTGAACCAGTTTTGACAGGTTTTGACCAGTTTTGATCTGTTTTCACCTGTTTATAACCAATTTGGAAGGTTTTGACCGGTATTGATATGTTTGCACAGGTTTTGACCAGTTTTGATCAGTTTTGACCGGTTTAAAACCAGTGTTGTCTGGTTTTGATTAGTTTCGAATAATTTGCACTGGTTTTCGACCGGTTTGGACCGGTTATTAAAGGTTTGGACAGGTTTTGACAAGTTTTGATCGGTTTTGACGGGTTTTGAGTTGTTTGCACCTATTTTTGACCAGTTTGGACAGGTTTAAACCGGTTTGGACAGGTTTTGGACCGGTTTTGATATGTTTGCACAGGTTTTGACCAGTTTTGATCAGTTTTGACCGGTTTAAAACCAGTGTTGACTGGTTTTGATCAGTTTTGACTGGTTTTGATTAGTTTTGACTTGTTTGCACTGGTTTTCGACCGTTGTGGACCGGTTTTGAAAGGTTTGGACAGGTTTTGACAAGTTTTGATCGGTTTTGACGGGTTTTGTGTTGTTTGCACTTATTTTTGACCGGTTTGGACCGGTTTCACAGGTTTGCACAGGTTTTGACCTGATTTCACTGGTTTTAAACCGATTTGCGACAGGTTTTGACCAGTTTTTATCAGTTTTGACCGGTTTTAAACCTGTGTTGACTGGTTTCGATAGGTTTCGACAGGTTTGAACCGCTTTTTACAGGTTTTGACCAGTTTTGATCTGTTTTCACCTGTTTATAACCAATTTGGAAGGTTTTGACCGTTATTGATATGTTTGCACAGGTTTTGACCAGTTTTGATCAGTTTTGACGGGTTTTGAGTTGTTTGCACCTATTTTTGACCGGTTTGGACCGGATTGATAGGTTTTGATCAGTTTTGACTTGTTTGCACTGGTTTTGGACCAGTTTCGATAGGTTTTCGACCGGTTTTTACCGGTTTTGACAGGTTTGGACAGGTTTGGAAAAGTTTTGACTGGTTTTGACGGGTTTTGCACCTATTTTAGACAGGTTTGGATAGGTTTTTGACCGGTTTGGAGAGGTTTGACCTGTTTGCACAGGTTTTGACCAGTTTTCACTGGTTTTAAACCAGTTTGCGACAGGTTTTGACCAGTTTTGATCGGTTTTAAACCGGTGTTGACTGGTTTTGATCGGTTTTGACTTGTTTTCACCAGTTTTGGAATGGTTTCGATAGGTTTTGACAGGTTTGACCAGTTTTGATCTGTTTTCACCTGTTTATAACCAATTTGGAAGGTTTTGACCGGTATTGACTCATTTTCACCAGTTTTGGTCCGCCTTGTATAGGTTTTCGACCGGTTTGGACCGTTTGGACAGGTTTGCTCAGGTTTTAACTCATTTAAACCTGTACACAACAGGTTTGGAAAGGTGTCGACCGGTTTGCGGTTTGGTCGGGTTTTGACAGTATTGTTTATGTTTTAACTAATTATGATCGGATTTGACTGGTTTAAAACCCGTATGGACAGGTTTTGACCTTTTTTGTCTTGTTTGCAATGGTTGTGGACCGGTTTGGACAGGTTGTGACCGGTTTGAAATGGTTTTGGACAGGTTTGGACCGGTTTGGACAGGTTTTGGACCGGTTTTGATATGTTTGCACAGGTTTTGACCAGTTTTGATCAGTTTTGACTGGTTTAAAACCAGTATTGACTGGTTTTGATTAGTTTTGAATTGTTTGCACTGGTTTTCGACCGGTTTGGACCGGTTACGAAAGGTTTGGACAGGTTTTGACAAGTTTTGATCGGTTTTGACGGGTTTTGAGTTGTTTGCACCTATTTTTGACCGGTTTGGACCGGTTTGACCGGTTTAAAACCAGTGTTGACTGGTTTTGATTAGTTTTGACTTGTTTGCACTGGTTTTCGACCGTTCTGGACCGGTTTGGACCGGTTTGACAGGTTTGCACAGGTTTTGACCTAATTTCACTGGTTTTAAACCGGTTTGCGACAGGTTTTGACAAGTTTTGATCGGTTTTGACGGGTTTTGAGTTGTTTGCACCTATTTTTGACCGGTTTGACCGGTTTAAAACCAGTGTTGACTGGTTTTGATTAGTTTTGACTTGTTTGCACTGGTTTTCGACCGTTCTGGACCGGTTTTGAAAGGTTTGGACAGGTTTTGACAAGTTTTGATCGGTTTTGACGGGTTTTGAGTTGTTTGCACCTATTTTTGACCGGTTTGGACCGGTTTGACAGGTTTGCACAGGTTTTGACCTAATTTCACTGGTTTTAAACCGGTTTGCGACAGGTTTTGACCAGTTTTGATCAGTTTTGACTGGTTTTAAACCTGTGTTGACTGGTTTCGATAGGTTTCGACAGGTTTGAACCGGTTTTGACAGGTTTTGACCAGTTTTGATCAGTTTTGACCGGTTTTAAAACGGTGTTGACTGGTTTTGATCAGTTTTGATCGGTTTTGACTTGTTTTCACCAGTTTTGGAATGTTTTCGATAGGTTTCGACAGGTTTGAACCAGTTTTGACAGGTTTTGACCAGTTTTGATCTGTTTTCACCTGTTTATAACCAATTTGGAATGTTTTGACCGGTATTGATATGTTTGCACAGGTTTTGACCAGTTTTGATCAGTTTTGACCGGTTTAAAACCAGTGTTGTCTGGTTTTGATTAGTTTCGAATTGTTTGCACTGGTTTTCGACCGGTTTGGACCGGTTATTAAAGGTTTGGACAGGTTTTGACAAGTTTTGATCGGTTTTGACGGGTTTTGAGTTGTTTGCACCTAGTTTTGACCGGTTTGGACCGGATTGATAGGTTTTGATCAGTTTTGACTTGTTTGCACTGGTTTTGGACCAGTTTCGATAGGTTTTCGACCGGTTTGGACCGGTTTGGACAGGTTTGGACAGGTTTGGAAAAGTTTTGACTGGTTTTGACGGGTTTTGCACCTATTTTAGACAGGTTTGGATAGGTTTTTGACCGGTTTGGAGAGGTTTGACCTGTTTGCACAGGTTTTGACCAGTTTTCACTGGTTTTAAACCGGTTTGCGACAGGTTTTGACCAGTTTTGATCGGTTTTAAACCGGTGTTGACTGGTTTTGATCGGTTTTGACTTGTTTTCACCAGTTTTGGAATGGTTTCGATAGGTTTCGACAGGTTTGACCAGTTTTGATCTGTTTTCACCTGTTTATAACCAATTTGGAAGGTTTTGACCGGTATTGACTCATTTTCACCAGTTTTGGTCCGCCTTGTATAGGTTTTCGACCGGTTTGGACCGTTTGGACAGGTTTGCTCAGGTTTTGACTCATTTAAACCTGTACACAACAGGTTTGGAAAGGTGTCGACCGGTTTGCGGTTTGGTCGAGTTTTGACAGTATTGTTTATGTTTTAATTAATTATGATCGGATTTGACTGGTTTAAAACCCGTATGGACAGGTTTTGACCTTTTTTGTCTTGTTTGCAATGGTTGTGGACCGGTTTGGACAGGTTGTGACCGGTTTGAAATGGTTTTGGACAGGTTTGGACCGGTTTGGACAGGTTTTGGACCGGTTTTGATATGTTTGCACAGGTTTTGACCAGTTTTGATCAGTTTTGACTGGTTTAAAACCAGTATTGACTGGTTTTGATTAGTTTTGAATTGTTTGCACTGGTTTTCGACCGGTTTGGACCGGTTATGAAAGGTTTGGACAGGTTTTGACAAGTTTTGATCGGTTTTGACGGGTTTTGAGTTGTTTGCACCTATTTTTGACCGGTTTGGACCGGTTTGACAGGTTTGCACAGGTTTTGACCTAATTTCACTGGTTTTAAACCGGTTTCCGACAGGTTTTGACCAGTTTTGATCAGTTTTGACTGGTTTTAAACCTGTGTTGACTGGTTTCGATAGGTTTCGACAGGTTTGAACCGGTTTTGACAGGTTTTGACCAGTTTTGATCAGTTTTGACCGGTTTTAAAACGGTGTTGACTGGTTTTGATCAGTTTTGATCGGTTTTGATTTGTTTTCACCAGTTTTGGAATGTTTTCGATAGGTTTCGACAGGTTTGAACCAGTTTTGACAGGTTTTGACCAGTTTTGATCTGTTTTCACCTGTTTATAACCAATTTGGAAGGTTTTGACCGGTATTGATATGTTTGCACAGGTTTTGACCAGTTTTGATCAGTTTTGACCGGTTTAAAACCAGTGTTGTCTGGTTTTGATTAGTTTCGAATAATTTGCACTGGTTTTCGACCGGTTTGGACCGGTTATTAAAGGTTTGGACAGGTTTTGACAAGTTTTGATCGGTTTTGACGGGTTTTGAGTTGTTTGCACCTATTTTTGACCAGTTTGGACAGGTTTAAACCGGTTTGGACAGGTTTTGGACCGGTTTTGATATGTTTGCACAGGTTTTGACCAGTTTTGATCAGTTTTGACCGGTTTAAAACCAGTGTTGACTGGTTTTGATCAGTTTTGACTGGTTTTGATTAGTTTTGACTTGTTTGCACTGGTTTTCGACCGTTGTGGACCGGTTTTGAAAGGTTTGGACAGGTTTTGACAAGTTTTGATCGGTTTTGACGGGTTTTGTGTTGTTTGCACTTATTTTTGACCGGTTTGGACCGGTTTCACAGGTTTGCACAGGTTTTGACCTGATTTCACTGGTTTTAAACCGATTTGCGACAGGTTTTGACCAGTTTTTATCAGTTTTGACCGGTTTTAAACCTGTGTTGACTGGTTTCGATAGGTTTCGACAGGTTTGAACCGCTTTTTACAGGTTTTGACCAGTTTTGATCTGTTTTCACCTGTTTATAACCAATTTGGAAGGTTTTGACCGTTATTGATATGTTTGCACAGGTTTTGACCAGTTTTGATCAGTTTTGACGGGTTTTGAGTTGTTTGCACCTATTTTTGACCGGTTTGGACCGGATTGATAGGTTTTGATCAGTTTTGACTTGTTTGCACTGGTTTTGGACCAGTTTCGATAGGTTTTCGACCGGTTTTTACCGGTTTTGACAGGTTTGGACAGGTTTGGAAAAGTTTTGACTGGTTTTGACGGGTTTTGCACCTATTTTAGACAGGTTTGGATAGGTTTTTGACCGGTTTGGAGAGGTTTGACCTGTTTGCACAGGTTTTGACCAGTTTTCACTGGTTTTAAACCAGTTTGCGACAGGTTTTGACCAGTTTTGATCGGTTTTAAACCGGTGTTGACTGGTTTTGATCGGTTTTGACTTGTTTTCACCAGTTTTGGAATGGTTTCGATAGGTTTTGACAGGTTTGACCAGTTTTGATCTGTTTTCACCTGTTTATAACCAATTTGGAAGGTTTTGACCGGTATTGACTCATTTTCACCAGTTTTGGTCCGCCTTGTATAGGTTTTCGACCGGTTTGGACCGTTTGGACAGGTTTGCTCAGGTTTTAACTCATTTAAACCTGTACACAACAGGTTTGGAAAGGTGTCGACCGGTTTGCGGTTTGGTCGGGTTTTGACAGTATTGTTTATGTTTTAACTAATTATGATCGGATTTGACTGGTTTAAAACCCGTATGGACAGGTTTTGACCTTTTTTGTCTTGTTTGCAATGGTTGTGGACCGGTTTGGACAGGTTGTGACCGGTTTGAAATGGTTTTGGACAGGTTTGGACCGGTTTGGACAGGTTTTGGACCGGTTTTGATATGTTTGCACAGGTTTTGACCAGTTTTGATCAGTTTTGACTGGTTTAAAACCAGTATTGACTGGTTTTGATTAGTTTTGAATTGTTTGCACTGGTTTTCGACCGGTTTGGACCGGTTACGAAAGGTTTGGACAGGTTTTGACAAGTTTTGATCGGTTTTGACGGGTTTTGAGTTGTTTGCACCTATTTTTGACCGGTTTGGACCGGTTTGACCGGTTTAAAACCAGTGTTGACTGGTTTTGATTAGTTTTGACTTGTTTGCACTGGTTTTCGACCGTTCTGGACCGGTTTGGACCGGTTTGACAGGTTTGCACAGGTTTTGACCTAATTTCACTGGTTTTAAACCGGTTTGCGACAGGTTTTGACAAGTTTTGATCGGTTTTGACGGGTTTTGAGTTGTTTGCACCTATTTTTGACCGGTTTGACCGGTTTAAAACCAGTGTTGACTGGTTTTGATTAGTTTTGACTTGTTTGCACTGGTTTTCGACCGTTCTGGACCGGTTTTGAAAGGTTTGGACAGGTTTTGACAAGTTTTGATCGGTTTTGACGGGTTTTGAGTTGTTTGCACCTATTTTTGACCGGTTTGGACCGGTTTGACAGGTTTGCACAGGTTTTGACCTAATTTCACTGGTTTTAAACCGGTTTGCGACAGGTTTTGACCAGTTTTGATCAGTTTTGACTGGTTTTAAACCTGTGTTGACTGGTTTCGATAGGTTTCGACAGGTTTGAACCGGTTTTGACAGGTTTTGACCAGTTTTGATCAGTTTTGACCGGTTTTAAAACGGTGTTGACTGGTTTTGATCAGTTTAGACTTGTTTGCACTGGTTTTGGACCAGTTTCGATAGGTTTTCGACCGGTTTGGACCGGTTTTGACAGGTTTGGATAGGTTTAACTGGTTTTGACGGGTTTTGCACCTATTTTGGACAGGTTTAGATAGGTTTTTGACCGGTTTGGAGAGGTTTGACCTGTTTGCACAGGTTTTGACCAGTTTTGATCAGTTTTGATCGGTTTTAAACCGGTGTTGACAGGTTTTGATCAGTTTTGACTTGTTTGCACTGGTTTTGGACCAGTTTGGATGGGTTTTCGACAGGTTTTGAAAGGTTTGGACAGGTTTTGACTGGTTTTGATTAGTTTTGACTTGTTTGCACTGGTTTTCGACCGTTCTGGACCTGTTTTGAAAGGTTTGGACAGGTTTTGACAAGTTTTGATCGGTTTTGACGGGTTTTGAGTTGTTTGCACCTATTTTTGACCGGTTTGGACCGGTTTGACAGGTTTGCACAGGTTTTGACCTAATTTCACTGGTTTTAAACCGGTTTGCGACAGGTTTTGACCAGTTTTGATCAGTTTTGACTGGTTTTAAACCTGTGTTGACTGGTTTCGATAGGTTTCGACAGGTTTGAACCGGTTTTGACAGGTTTTGATCAGTTTTGATCAGTTTTGACCGGTTTTAAAACGGTGTTGACTGGTTTTGATCAGTTTTGACTTGTTTGCACTGGTTTTGGACCAGTTTCGATAGGTTTTCGACCGGTTTGGACCGGTTTCGACAGGTTTGGATAGGTTTAACTGGTTTTGACGGGTTTTGCACCTATTTTGGACAGGTTTAGATAGGTTTTTGACCGGTTTGGAGAGGTTTGACCTGTTTGCACAGGTTTTGACCAGTTTTGATCAGTTTTGATCGGTTTTAAACCGGTGTTGACAGGTTTTGATCAGTTTTGACTTGTTTGCACTGGTTTTGGACCAGTTTGGATGGGTTTTCGACCGGTTTTGAAAGGTTTGGACAGGTTTTGACAAGTTTTGATCGGTTTTGACGGTTTTTGAGTTGTTTGCACCTATTTTTGACCAGTTTGGACAGGTTTGGACCGGTTTGGACAGGTTTTGGACCGGTTTTGATATGTTTGCACAGGTTTTGACCAGTTTTGATCAGTTTTGACCGGTTTAAAACCAGTGTTGACTGGTTTTGATCAGTTTTGACTTGTTTAAAACCAGTGTTGACTGGTTTTGATTAGTTTTGACTTGTGTGTACTGGTTTTCGACCGTTCTGGACCGGTTATTAAAGGTTTTGACAGGTTTTGACAAGTTTTGATCGGTTTTGACGGGTTTTGAGTTGTTTGCACCTAGTTTTGACCGGTTTGGACCGGATTGATAGGTTTTGATCAGTTTTGACTTGTTTGCACTGGTTTTGGACCAGTTTCGATAGGTTTTCGACCGGTTTGGACCGGTTTTGACAGGTTTGGACAGGTTTGGAAAAGTTTTGACTGGTTTTGACGGGTTTTGCACCTATTTTAGACAGGTTTGGATAGGTTTTTTATTATAACTTTATTGCAGGATACACTCCCATATACTATAAAAAACACAACATTTACATAGTACACAAGACAAACGTTAAAAAGAGCACTCTAAAATAGACAGACAGAAAAGATATTTTAAAAATACATTAAATTCATATATTTTGAAGTTATCTTCGAGCGTAAAAAACAGTCGGAGGAGAATACCGCCGAAATTAATAAGTTCGAGCTACTCTTCACCCTGTCAAAAAATCTGAAGAGTAATTTTCTTCTAAGAGCTTCAAAAGTTGGAACAGTATTTGACACGAACATAGCACTTGCACTGCAGTCACGTGCATAGCCCATAATGATTCGAAAGGCATTGTTATAAGCAACTCTGAGATCGTTTAAACTTTTGTTACTGTACATAGACCATAATTGTGAACAATACATATTTGTACAGAAACTTCTGAACAAATAAAGTTTGACATGAGTCGAACAGAGTGGAAACTTTCGAAGAAGCGTATTGGCACGAATATAGAAGCGCCTCATTTGACTCTTAATTGCTTCATCATCAAAACAATTATCTGACATAGCATAGCCAAGGTAAGAATGCCTATGTGCCACCTCAAGTGTTTTTCCGTCTAAAGTCACCCGAGGTAAGTAGTCTATCTTAAGAGGACTCTTGCGGGGTATGAAGTACATACATTTTGATTTCTTTGGGTGATACATTATGTCATGATCGATGCCATAGCTTTCACATATTGAAATAAGCTCACGGAGACCTCTTACTGAAGGACACATTAATGCCAGGTCATCAGCGTACATAAGATGATTAATAGTTACTCCACCTATATTACAACCCTTTTTATTCGTCATCAAACGAGTACTCAGCCCATCCATGTACACGTTGAAGAGCTGAGGTGATAAAACACTACCCTGGCGAACCCCATTTGTGACAGAAAAGAGAGATGACCTTGCCTGACCCCACTGTACACAAAAGGCCTGGGTACTGTACCAGACCATAAGTAAACGGATAAAGTGACTAGGTACACCCCTGGTGATTAGTTTTCTGAAAAGTGTCCAATGATTTACACGGTCAAAGGCTTTAGTTGCATCAAGGAAACAAACATATATAGGACTATTATATGACTGATAATAGTTAATAACTTCTTTCATGACATAAATGCACAGGTCTGTAGAATGATTCTGCTTAAATCCGAATTGAAAATCTTCCGTATTAAGCATAGCTTTGCAACGTTCTAAAATTATAAGTTCAAGTATTTTTGAAGACACAGTTGAAAGTGCAATCGGTCTATAATTGTCTTTGCTGGTAATATCTCCTGTTTTATCCTTGACAAGTGGAACAATCATAGTTTTCATTAGGTCCTCTGGTAGAAATGCATGGTGAATCATAGCTGAAAAAGACCAAGCTAATAAGAAATGAATACGATTACTTGCATGTTTGAAGTGTTCACTTGAAAGGGTATCTGAACCGGCAGCCTTTCCAGTGGAAAGACTGTTAGTTGCAGTCAAAATTTCAATACTTTTAATTTGAGTAAAGTCATCAAAATTGTCTTGTGTGTTCAGCCAAGACTTAACGTAATCCTCATTTGAATTGTTTGTAACAGAGTTCAGTAATGTGGCGTAGTGGTCACTCCACATCTCCGCAATATTGCCCTGACCAGATCTACCATCAATAGTTGATGAGAGGGGTGGTGTTTTACTGCTTACGAGACGAACTTTTTGCCAGAAGCTGTTGCAGTTATTTTGACTCAAAGAAGTTGCAAGGCCATCAGCTCGTGATGTATGCTCGTTTCGTTGACATACACGTAACGTGTGTTTAAACCTGGCACGTGCAGAGCTCATTATATTGTAAAGTGGCCCAAATCTAGGTTTGTTACATGAATTCCAAAGTTTAAAGGCATCCCTTGCTTGATCGTGGGCTTCTTTCACGTATTCATGCCAACCCGGAATAGGATGAAAATTTCTACTACCATTTTTAAAACATTGTAACGATGACTTACATAGAGCTTGGATGATGTCCTGGTAAAAGGTCGAAATACTTTCCTTGTGATGGTTACATATACATCTCCTAGTAGTACACAACAGTGCTTCAACTGGTATTCTTATTTGTTTAAGAAGGTGGTCCGAGACAGTTTTATACAAATGGATGTCATTGTCTTTAACACGGTTCCATTGCACTCGAGGATTAGTATGAGTAAACAAGTTATCCTCACTGCAGGATATGTCCAGTGGTGGGATATCATTCGTAGAAAGTTTAATAGATAGTGGTAGGTGATCGGATGCAACGACATCAAACAGGACCTTAATCGACTCAATACTAGCATGGGCTGACGGGGTCGACACACAGTGATCCAACCATGATGTGGTGTGGTGAGCATCACTTACATATGTAAATCGTTCAATGGTCGAGTTAACAAAGACACCATCTGACAAAGTGTAATTGTTTTCTGAGCAAAATGAATTCAGTTCTCTACCGAACGGTTTAGTCGGATCAGCATTCCAGTCACCCAAGACAAACACACTATTAATTCCGCTGTCCTGTATGATATTATTTATTTTGGATAGATAATTCAGGAATATATGGTAGTTATTGTCACAGTCAGTTGGCATATATACACAAATAATAAGAAGCGATCTGTCTTTATATTGTAGTTGAAGACCAATAATTCGGTCGTCATCATAGTAACAGACCTTTGGCTTCATGGTTGATGTCAGAGATTTTTTCCACATAATACCCACACCACCGTAGGGTCTACCAACTCTAATGCCGCTACCATCATTCATGGAAGTGGTACCGGTTGCGTAAAATTGATTGTGAATATTTGAGAGCAACGGAAGGTCACCTTTACTCAGCCAATGTTCCTGTAATAGGACAATGTCATGCTCGTTACACAACCACTTTACTGCTTCGGTTGCCGACTTCACACCACGACAATTATAGGTTGCTATACGTAGAGCCATCTAGTTCGATTTAGATTGGTAGTACCTTCTCACCAATGCTCCCTCGGGCCATACAGAGGCATTCATCAATTCTGGCAATTGAGCGTGTGGCACTTCAATAACAAACGAAGCATAACTTTCATACTTAGATTTTAGTCTTTCACATTTTGACTCTATATTTGTTTTAGATCTGATAAAATTCACGACTGTCTGACTTGAAGTGTGAGGTTGTAACCTGCTTACAAACACACGTGCTGGAGGACGCGAGTCAACAACCTGTAACATACCATCATTTTTATTTGGGTCACTGCCAATCACTGGTTTCAGCCGCCGATTTCTTTGACGCCGACGAGTCACGGTTGTGAAGCTGCCATCGTTGCAAGCAACAGCTCTCGGTTGGATAGTGCTACCAGATGCTGTGACATTCGCATATGACGGGCACTTTTGAGGGAATGATTCTTTATTATGTTGATGAGAGGGCTGCACCTCACCCATGTCATCCAATGGTTCAGCGGTAGGTCCAGATGTTGATTCATTGTCTGGAGAAGTCACATTCTCATTGACAGCTGTGCCAACTACACGTAACTGACAACTCTTAGATGATGTGACATTAATACTGTTCACATTGTCATTATCTCCGGAATGCTTGAACATCTCTTTTAGTTCCGTTACCTCGGATCGCAGAGAATTAAGATCGTCATGTATATCTAAATTTATCTTTTTTGATGTCTCTTCCTTCATTGTGGTAAGCTCATAGCGAAGACATCGGATTTCCTTTAACATTGTGGAAATGTCAACATGAGTTATATCAACAGGTGGTAGTTTTGACAAATCCTGAGCAACAAAACAAGGCATGTCACCTGGGTCAGTTTCGTGTATCATATTCAAGATGTCATTCAAATTGTTCGATTTCTTATGTTGACCTTGACGCTTTTTATAACGACCAAACTTTCCTTCACCTACAAAGTCGAAAAGGGTTTTCTTTGCCTTTTCTATTTCACTGTCCTCGAAGTTTTTGATACAGAGTTCTACGATAATGTCATTAGGTAGCACATGAACCTTATTCGCAATAAAGCACATTAACTCGTTGATTATTACCCCACATTGTGTTTGTGGTTCGGAGTTGGCTCTGCCTATATTATCATTTCTGCTACTTATAGAATTACTCACAAGGCTAGGCGGTGATCGATTTCCAAACCTCCTATTTTCACATGGAGGGCACAGAACAAGATCTCCTTGACAGATTCGGACTCGACTTGACACTTCTTCACAGTCGTTGCAGCCTGGCATTATGCAAGGTTAACACCTGGTAAACGCTCTAGTCCACGTAGACTTCAGCCACGCAAAACACCACACCAAGGCAGAGAGAAATAAACTCAGTTTCCTCACGCAATAGACAGTCTGAGTAACTCAATTCAGTGCAAGTGTAGTCACCGGGTCTTTATATCGATGCCGTTTACGAAAGACAGCATTAAATATGATTCAAATGCCAAAAAGAAGGAAAAAACCACGCAGCTCTTCAAGGCGATGTTTAGGCAGTTATCAAGGCAGTTATGTAAAAAGACTTGACCGGTTTGGAGAGGTTTGACCTGTTTGCACAGGTTTTGACCAGTTTTCACTGGTTTTAAACCGGTTTGCGACAGGTTTTGACCAGTTTTGATCGGTTTTGACGGGTTTTGAGTTGTTTGCACCTATTTTTGACCAGTTTGGACAGGTTTGGACCGGTTTGGACAGGTTTTGGACCGGTTTTGATATGTTTGCACAGGTTTTGACCAGTTTTGATCAGTTTTGACCGGTTTAAAACCAGTGTTGACTGGTTTTGATCAGTTTTGACTTGTTTAAAACCAGTGTTGACTGGTTTTGATTAGTTTTGACTTGTTTGCAGTGGTTTTCGACCGTTCTGGACCGGTTATTAAAGGTTTTGACAGGTTTTGACAAGTTTTGATCGGTTTTGACGGGTTTTGAGTTGTTTGCACCTAGTTTTGACCGGTTTGGACCGGATTGATAGGTTTTGATCAGTTTTGACTTGTTTGCACTGGTTTTGGACCAGTTTCGATAGGTTTTCGACCGGTTTGGACCGGTTTTGACAGGTTTGGACAGGTTTGGAAAAGTTTTGACTGGTTTTGACGGGTTTTGCACCTATTTTAGACAGGTTTGGATAGGTTTTTGACCGGTTTGGAGAGGTTTGACCTGTTTGCACAGGTTTTGACCAGTTTTCACTGGTTTTAAACCGGTTTGCGACAGGTTTTGACCAGTTTTGATCGGTTTTGACGGGTTTTGAGTTGTTTGCACCTATTTTTGACCGGTTTGGACCGGATTGATAGGTTTTGATCAGTTTTGACTTGTTTGCACTGGTTTTGGACCAGTTTCGATAGGTTTTCGACCGGTTTGGACCGGTTTTGACAGGTTTGGACAGGTTTGGAAAAGTTTTGACTGGTTTTGACGGGTTTTGCACCTATTTTAGACAGGTTTGGATAGGTTTTTGACCGGTTTGGAGAGGTTTGACCTGTTTGCACAGGTTTTGACCAGTTTTCACTGGTTTTAAACCGGTTTGCGACAGGTTTTGACCAGTTTTGATCGGTTTTGACGGGTTTTGAGTTGTTTGCACCTAGTTTTGACCGGTTTGGACCGGATTGATAGGTTTTGATCAGTTTTGACTTGTTTGCACTGGTTTTGGACCAGTTTCGATAGGTTTTCGACCGGTTTGGACCGGTTTGGACAGGTTTGGACAGGTTTGGAAAAGTTTTGACTGGTTTTGACGGGTTTTGCACCTATTTTAGACAGGTTTGGATAGGTTTTTGACCGGTTTGTAGAGGTTTGACCTGTTTGCGCAGGTTTTGACCAGTTCATTACAATTCTGCTGATGCTAAAAGTAACACCTTTTAGCACCTTCTTACACCTGTACCCATATGGTGAATAACGCCACCAGCCTATGCTTTGGGGCTATGTGTAAATAAAACTTGTTTGTCTAAACTAAGCATCTTGCTGGAACTCGTTGACACCTCTCAATCCGATAATGGTCAGTAGTTGTACCTCAGATCACAGACAAGAAACTGTGTTCCTTGCCTGTGCTCAGATGTTGTACCATGGATCACAGTCCTGCTTGCAGACGGTGCACGCGTTTCGCTCAACACCGTCCTACGAAAAGTAACCGTCCTATAGCGAGTGCGAAAACAAAATACTTTCGCACCAATAACAAAATAATTACATATAATTTTTTTTTTATAAAGCTATCAAATATTAGAAATCGGTCGAATATGTACTCATTTTACATCTTTTTGACGATAGTAGTCGCTGGTACGATCACAAAAAGTGTCGAAATCGGAACTTTTCCAGTTCCGACTGATTTCAAAGTCCCGCCTTACAAACTCCGCCACATTTGATCGGGCGTCCACTTGGGCATAAATTTTACGATTGAACTTATGATTCCGGGATTTTTGGTCCTCCGGACTGGGACTAGTACTTTTGTAGCCAAGTCGAGGTAAAATTACTAAATAATAGTCGATTTATTGCTGATATTTGAACACAGATGCGTTAAATCTTTAGTTACTAGCATTTCAGGTAAGCCCAGGTTTCACAACTGTAGGCGACTTACTCCGTATGCAAGTAGGGCGACATGGACCCTCAGACCACTAGTGGTCAACCGGTCTGAGATGGATCATAGACCCTACGAAATGGATGTAGCCTAGTAGAAATGTCTATATTTGTGAACAGTAAGGAATGTCTCTCAGATAGACTGTGTCCATGACTGTACAATGTTGTGTCAATCAAGGCCTCTTCGCAGGTTTGTGAAAATGATGCTGGGGAATAATCTCCATTTCAAAAAGGGAAGTTTTTCTAACTGAAAAAGGTGTTTGTCCTGAATGTTCGATAACTTGCATTTCCGTCATTTTCTCGTCTCTGTTAATTTTAGCGACGAAGGGATATGATATACCATAGAACGCCTTTTGTTTATCAATTACAAACAATAGCATGTGAAGGGTGATATAATGTTGCCTTGTCCGAGAAACGGGAAGTACACTAGCTGTTTTCACTTCACTGCTCACACTTACATTGAAGAGCTATGTAGTCAGTAATCTTGGCTAGTCTATTCTATTGTCAAACAGAATTTTCCCTCAAATTCAACATCACTGTCAGAATATATTCGAGAAAGGTTTACAACGTTTAAACTTTATTCATCCTGGATTCAATAGCAAGTGTACATTCTTTGATCACGGATTTGCGAGTGCAAAACATTATAAAAGCACGGGACTGCAATTTTGTGTTGCATGTCTGTGTAACCTCAGATCACTGAAAATATTCATTAGTGGTCTGAGTCTGAGTTGGAACACATCTGCGTTTATAGTGCTAGTTGTGTGTATTCACTAAGCCGTTTCAATATAATAATCATATGGGCGTTTTATTTTCAACATCACGCAAACCATTGGCCTCTTTTCATGGTAGCGATTAGTCTATCTGCTAGACCTCGGATGTTCTTCCGATACAAATGAAACACGACCGAACATCGCTATCGAGGTTGGAACATCCAAGGCAAGCCCTCACTGCGAACTTCGTTCGCTTCAATAGTACTTAGTATCGAAAGAAAGCACGAACATCTAGCAGCAAGACTAGGTAGCGATTTGACAGACGCCAACAAAATCGAATTTTAGACTCTAATATTACTCTTCGCACGTACAGAGTACTTTTTATAGGATAATATCATAAAAAGTGAATCAGAGCCACAAGCATCTAACCTAGAGTCTAAAATTAGATTTTATCCGATAATGGATATTTGTGTAAAGTCGCGTCTTCATGGGGTCAGGTGTAAAAAAGACGGGTCAAAGTTTGGAAATGTGCACTCAGAGAACTGCGACACAACTGCTGACAGAGAGTTCTCAAATCATATTTCAGAGCTAAGGTGGCTATTGTCCTGCGTGTTCATTATAAAACGGCCAAGTTCGCGTCACAATTTGTAAAATAACGCTACGACATTATACTAAACAATAAAGAATAAATAAGCCTTTGAAGTTTCTGTGCTCCTACTATAAATACTTCCTATGAATCTGGCCACAACTACTCATGTCCTAGTCTAGCTGCTAGACCTCAGGTGTTATTCCGAATTTACAATACGACAAGGATGGGCATTCGTCATCACGGCGAACTTCGTCGGGAGAAAGCCCGAACGTCTAGCAGCAAGACAACTTTCTATAGTGGTCTGAGCGCACCATGCATACAATGAAAAGATGGAAAAGAAGATTATGCAAATACCCGACACTTCTTTATTTCTGTTGATATAGATGATGAGGCCAATTAACACATTTCTACCAGCTTAGCATATTAACTAACCTCGGATTTTCGAGGTTGGGAAGTTCTCAATTGGTCATACTTTAGCATCGGAGAGAATTGTAATGTTCACTGGTTTTAAACCGGTTTGCGACAGGTTTTGACCAGTTTTGATCGGTTTTAAACCGGTGTTGACTGGTTTTGATCGGTTTTGACTTGTTTTGACCAGTTTTGGAATGGTTTCGATAGGTTTCGACAGCTTTGACCAGTTTTGATCTGTTTTCACCTGTTTATAACCAATTTGGAAGGTTTTGACCGGTATTGACTCATTTTCACCAGTTTTGGTCCGCCTTGTATAGGTTTTCGACCGGTTTGGACCGTTTGGACAGGTTTGCTCAGGTTTTGACTCATTTAAACCTGTACACAACAGGTTTGGAAAGGTGTCGACCGGTTTGCGGTTTGGTCGGGTTTTGACAGTATTGTTTATGTTTTAACTAATTATGATCGGATTTGACTGGTTTAAAACCCGTATGGACAGGTTTTGACCTTTTTTGTCTTGTTTGCAATGGTTGTGGACCGGTTTGGACAGGTTGTGACCGGTTTGAAATGGTTTTGGACAGGTTTGGACCGGTTTGGACAGGTTTTGGACCGGTTTTGATATGTTTGCACAGGTTTTGACCAGTTTTGATCAGTTTTGACTGGTTTAAAACCAGTATTGACTGGTTTTGATTAGTTTTGAATTGTTTGCACTGGTTTTCGACCGGTTTGGACCGGTTATGAAAGGTTTGGACAGGTTTTGACAAGTTTTGATCGGTTTTGACGGGTTTTGAGTTGTTTGCACCTATTTTTGACCGGTTTGGACCGGTTTGACCGGTTTAAAACCAGTGTTGACTGGTTTTGATTAGTTTTGACTTTTTTGCACTGGTTTTCGACCGTTCTGGACCGGTTTTGAAAGGTTTGGACAGGTTTTGACAAGTTTTGATCGGTTTTGACGGGTTTTGAGTTGTTTGCACCTATTTTTGACCGGTTTGGACCGGTTTGACAGGTTTGCACAGGTTTTGACCTAATTTCACTGGTTTTAAACCGGTTTCCGACAGGTTTTGACCAGTTTTGATCAGTTTTGACTGGTTTTAAACCTGTGTTGACTGGTTTCGATAGGTTTCGACAGGTTTGAACCGGTTTTGACAGGTTTTGACCAGTTTTGATCAGTTTTGACCGGTTTTAAAACGGTGTTGACTGGTTTTGATCAGTTTTGACTTGTTTGCACCGGTTTTGGACCAGTTTCGATAGGTTTTCGACCGGTTTGGACCGGTTTTGACAGGTTTGGATAGGTTTAACTGGTTTTGACGGGTTTTGCACCTATTTTGGACAGGTTTAGATAGGTTTTTGACCGGTTTGGAGAGGTTTGACCTGTTTGCACAGGTTTTGACCAGTTTTGATCAGTTTTGATCGGTTTTAAACCGGTGTTGACTGGTTTTGATCAGTTTTAACTTGTTTAAAACCAGTGTTGACTGGTTTTGATTAGTTTTGACTTGTTTGCTCTAGTTTTCGACCGTTCTGGACCGGTTTTGAAAAGTTTGGACAGGTTTTGACAAGTTTTGATCGGTTTTGACGGGTTTTGAGTTGTTTGCACCTATTTTTGACCGGTTTGGACCGGATTGATAGGTTTTGATCAGTTTTGACTGGTTTAAAACCAGTATTGACTGGTTTTGATTAGTTTTGACTTGTTTGCACTGGTTTTCGACCGTTCTGGACCGGTTTTGAAAGGTTTGGACAGGTTTTGACAAGTTTTGATCGGTTTTGACGGGTTTTGAGTTGTTTGCACCTATTTTTGACCGGTTTGGACCGGTTTGACAGGTTTGCACAGGTTTTGACCTAATTTCACTGGTTTTAAACCGGTTTGCGACAGGTTTTGACCAGTTTTGATCAGTTTTGACTGGTTTTAAACCTGTGTTGACTGGTTTCGATAGGTTTCGACAGGTTTGAACCGGTTTTGACAGGTTTTGACCAGTTTTGATCAGTTTTGACCGGTTTTAAAACGGTGTTGACTGGTTTTGATCAGTTTTGACTTGTTTGCACTGGTTTTGGACCAGTTTCGATAGGTTTTCGACCGGTTTGGACCGGTTTTGACAGGTTTGGATAGGTTTAACTGGTTTTGACGGGTTTTGCACCTATTTTGGACAGGTTTAGATAGGTTTTTGACCGGTTTGGAGAGGTTTGACCTGTTTGCACAGGTTTTGACCAGTTTTGATCAGTTTTGATCGGTTTTAAACCGGTGTTGACAGGTTTTGATCAGTTTTGACTTGTTTGCACTGGTTTTGGACCAGTTTGGATGGGTTTTGGACCGGTTTTGAAAGGTTTGGACAGGTTTTGACAAGTTTTGATCGGTTTTGACGGTTTTTGAGTTGTTTGCACCTATTTTTGACCAGTTTGGACAGGTTTGGACCGGTTTGGACAGGTTTTGGACCGGTTTTGATATGTTTGCACAGGTTTTGACCAGTTTTGATCAGTTTTGACCGGTTTAAAACCAGTGTTGACTGGTTTTGATCAGTTTTGACTTGTTTAAAACCAGTGTTGACTGGTTTTGATTAGTTTTGACTTGTTTGCACTGGTTTTCGACCGTTCTGGACCGGTTTTGAAAGGTTTGGACAGGTTTTGACCAGTTTTGATCAGTTTTGACTGGTTTAAAACCAGTATTGACTGGTTTTGATTAGTTTTGAATTGTTTGCACTGGTTTTCGACCGGTTTGGACCGGTTATGAAAGGTTTGGACAGGTTTTGACAAGTTTTGATCGGTTTTGACGGGTTTTGAGTTGTTTGCACCTAGTTTTGACCGGTTTGGACCGGATTGATAGGTTTTGATCAGTTTTGACTTGTTTGCACTGGTTTCGGACCAGTTTCGATAGGTTTTCGACCGGTTTGGACCGGTTTGGACAGGTTTGGACAGGTTTGGAAAAGTTTTGACTTGTTTTGACGGGTTTTACACCTATTTTAGACAGGTTTGTATAGGTTTTTGACCGGTTTGGAGAGGTTTGACCTGTTTGCACAGGTTTTGACCAGTTTTCACTGGTTTTAAACCGGTTTGCGACAGGTTTTGACCAGTTTTGATCGGTTTTAAACCGGTCTTGACTGGTTTTGATCGGTTTTGACTTGTTTTGACCAGTTTTGGAATGGTTTCGATAGGTTTCGACAGCTTTGACCAGTTTTGATCTGTTTTCACCTGTTTATAACCAATTTGGAAGGTTTTGACCGGTATTGACTCATTTTCACCAGTTTTGGTCCGCCTTGTATAGGTTTTCGACCGGTTTGGACCGTTTGGACAGGTTTGCTCAGGTTTTGACTCATTTAAACCTGTACACAACAGGTTTGGAAAGGTGTCGACCGGTTTGCGGTTTGGTCGGGTTTTGACAGTATTGTTTATGTTTTAACTAATTATGATCGGATTTGACTGGTTTAAAACCCGTATGGACAGGTTTTGACCTTTTTTGTCTTGTTTGCAATGGTTGTGGACCGGTTTGGACAGGTTGTGACCGGTTTGAAATGGTTTTGGACAGGTTTGGACCGGTTTGGACAGGTTTTGGACCGGTTTTGATATGTTTGCACAGGTTTTGACCAGTTTTGATCAGTTTTGACTGGTTTAAAACCAGTATTGACTGGTTTTGATTAGTTTTGAATTGTTTGCACTGGTTTTCGACCGGTTTGGACCGGTTATGAAAGGTTTGGACAGGTTTTGACAAGTTTTGATCGGTTTTGACGGGTTTTGAGTTGTTTGCACCTATTTTTGACCGGTTTGGACCGGTTTGACAGGTTTAAAACCAGTGTTGACTGGTTTTGATTAGTTTTGACTTTTTTGCACTGGTTTTCGACCGTTCTGGACCGGTTTTGAAAGGTTTGGACAGGTTTTGACAAATTTTGATCGGTTTTGACGGGTTTTGAGTTGTTTGCACCTATTTTTGACCGGTTTGGACCGGTTTGACAGGTTTGCACAGGTTTTGACCTAATTTCACTGGTTTTAAACCGGTTTCCGACAGGTTTTGACCAGTTTTGATCAGTTTTGACTGGTTTTAAAACTGTGTTGACTGGTTTCGATAGGTTTCGACAGGTTTGAACCGGTTTTGACAGATTTTGACCAGTTTTGATCAGTTTTGACCGGTTTTAAACCTGTGTTGACTGGTTTCGATAGGTTTCGACAGGTTTGAACCGGTTTTGACAGGTTTTGACCAGTTTTGATCAGTTTTGACCGGTTTTAAAACGGTGTTGACTGGTTTTGATCAGTTTTGACTTGTTTGCACTGGTTTTGGACCAGTTTCGATAGGTTTTCGACCGGTTTGGACCGGTTTTGACAGGTTTGGATAGGTTTAACTGGTTTTGACGGGTTTTACACCTATTTTGGACAGGTTTAGATAGGTTTTTGACCGGTTTGGAGAGGTTTGACCTGTTTGTACAGGTTTTGACCAGTTTTGATCAGTTTTGATCGGTTTTAAACCGGTGTTGACTGGTTTTGATCAGTTTTAACTTGTTTAAAACCAGTGTTGACTGGCTTTGATTAGTTTTGACTTGTTTGCACTGGTTTTCGACCGTTCTGGACCGGTTTTGAAAGGTTTGGACAGGTTTTGACAAGTTTTGATCGGTTTTGACGGGTTTTGAGTTGTTTGCACCTATTTTTGACGGGTTTGGACCGGATTGATAGGTTTTGATCAGTTTTGACTGGTTTAAAACCAGTATTGACTGGTTTTGATTAGTTTTGAATTGTTTGCACTGGTTTTCGACCGGTTTGGACCGGTTATGAAAGGTTTGGACAGGTTTTGACAAGTTTTGATCGGTTTTGACGGGTTTTG
Organism: Glandiceps talaboti; assembly: GCF_964340395.1. Lineage (NCBI taxonomy): Eukaryota > Metazoa > Hemichordata > Enteropneusta > Spengelidae > Glandiceps > Glandiceps talaboti. The sequence continues at coordinate 157,301 of NW_027554291.1, forward strand.
AGTTGTTTGCACCTATTTTTGACCGGTTTGGACCGGTTTGACCGGTTTAAAACCAGTGTTGACTGGTTTTGATTAGTTTTGACTTGTTTGCACTGGTTTTCGACCGTTCTGGACCTGTTATTAAAGGTTTGGACAGGTTTGGACAAGTTTTGATCGGTTTTGACGGGTTTTGAGTTGTTTGCACCTAGTTTTGACCGGTTTGGACCGGATTGATAGGTTTTGATCAGTTTTGACTTGTTTGCACTGGTTTTGGACCAGTTTCGATAGGTTTTCGACCGGTTTGGACCGGTTTTGACAGGTTTGGACAGGTTTGGAAAAGTTTTGACTGGTTTTGACGGGTTTTGCACCTATTTTAGACAGGTTTGGATAGGTTTTTGACCGGTTTGGAGAGGTTTGACCTGTTTGCACAGGTTTTGACCAGTTTTCACTGGTTTTAAACCGGTTTGCGACAGGTTTTGACCAGTTTTGATCGGTTTTGACGGGTTTTGAGTTGTTTGCACCTAGTTTTGACCGGTTTGGACCGGATTGATAGGTTTTGATCAGTTTTGACTTGTTTGCACTGGTTTTGGACCAGTTTCGATAGGTTTTCGACCGGTTTGGACCGGTTTTGACAGGTTTGGACAGGTTTGGAAAAGTTTTGACTGGTTTTGACGGGTTTTGCACCTATTTTAGACAGGTTTGGATAGGTTTTTGACCGGTTTGGAGAGGTTTGACCTGTTTGCACAGGTTTTGACCAGTTTTCACTGGTTTTAAACCGGTTTGCGACAGGTTTTGACCAGTTTTGATCGGTTTTGACGGGTTTTGAGTTGTTTGCACCTAGCTTTGACCGGTTTGGACCGGATTGATAGGTTTTGATCAGTTTTGACTTGTTTGCACTGGTTTTGGACCAGTTTCGATAGGTTTTCGACCGGTTTGGACCGGTTTTGACAGGTTTGGAAAAGTTTTGACTGGTTTTGACGGGTTTTGCACCTATTTTAGACAGGTTTGGATAGGTTTTTGACCGGTTTGGAGAGGTTTGACCTGTTTGCACAGGTTTTGACCAGTTTTCACTGGTTTTAAACCGGTTTGCGACAGGTTTTGACCAGTTTTGATCGGTTTTAAACCGGTGTTGACTGGTTTTGATCGGTTTTGACTTGTTTTCACCAGTTTTGGAATGGTTTCGATAGGTTTCGACAGCTTTGACCAGTTTTGATCTGTTTTCACCTGTTTATAACCAATTTGGAAGGTTTTGACCGGTATTGACTCATTTTCACCAGTTTTGGTCCGCCTTGTATAGGTTTTCGACCGGTTTGGACCGTTTGGACAGGTTTGCTCAGGTTTTGACTCATTTAAACCTGTACACAACAGGTTTGGAAAGGTGTCGACCGGTTTGCGGTTTGGTTGGGTTTTGACAGTATTGTTTATGTTTTAACTAATTATGATCGGATTTGACTGGTTTAAAACCGGTTTGGACAGGTTTTGACCTTTTTTGTCTTGTTTGCAATGGTTGTGGACCGGTTTGGACAGGTTGTGACCGGTTTGAAATGGTTTTGGACAGGTTTGGACCGGTTTGGACAGGTTTTGGACCGGTTTTGATATGTTTGCACAGGTTTTGACCAGTTTTGATCAGTTTTGACTGGTTTAAAACCAGTGTTGACTGGTTTTGATTAGTTTTGAATTGTTTGCACTGGTTTTCGACCGGTTTGGACCGGTTATGAAAGGTTTGGGCAGGTTTTGACAAGTTTTGATCGGTTTTGACGGGTTTTGAGTTGTTTGCACCTATTTTTGACCGGTTTGGACCGGTTTGACAGGTTTGCACAGGTTTTGACCTAATTTCACTGGTTTTAAACCGGTTTGCGACAGGTTTTGACCAGTTTTGATCAGTTTTGACCGGTTTTAAACCTGTGTTGACTGGTTTCGATAGGTTTCGACAGGTTTGAACCGGTTTTGACAGGTTTTGACCAGTTTTGATCAGTTTTGACCGGTTTTAAAACGGTGTTGACTGGTTTTGATCAGTTTTGATCGGTTTTGACTTGTTTTCACCAGTTTTGGAATGTTTTCGATAGGTTTCGACAGGTTTGAACCAGTTTTGACAGGTTTTGACCAGTTTTGATCTGTTTTCACCTGTTTATAACCAATTTGGAAGGTTTTGACCGGTATTGATATATTTGCACAGGTTTTGACCAGTTTTGATCAGTTTTGACCGGTTTAAAACCAGTGTTGACTGGTTTTGATCAGTTTTGACTTGTTTAAAACCAGTGTTGACTGGTTTTGATTAGTTTTGACTTGTTTGCACTGGTTTTCGACCGTTCTGGACCTGTTATTAAAGGTTTGGACAGGTTTTGACAAGTTTTGATCGGTTTTGAAGGGTTTTGAGTTGTTTGCACCTAGTTTTGACCGGTTTGGACCGGATTGATAGGTTTTGATCAGTTTTGACTTTATTTGCACTGGTTTTGGACCAGTTTCGATAGGTTTTCGACCGGTTTGGACCGGTTTGGACAGGTTTGGACAGGTTTGGAAAAGTTTTGACTGGTTTTGACGGGTTTTGCACCTATTTTAGACAGGTTTGGATAGGTTTTTGACCGGTTTGGAGAGGTTTGACCTGTTTGCACAGGTTTTGACCAGTTTTCACTGGTTTTAAACCGGTTTGCGACAGGTTTTGACCAGTTTTGATCGGTTTTGACGGGTTTTGAGTTGTTTGCACCTATTTTTGACCGGTTTGGACCGGTTTGACAGGTTTTGATCAGTTTTGACTTGTTTGCACTGGTTTTGGACCAGTTTGGATGGGTTTTCGACCGGTTTTGAAAGGTTTGGACAGGTTTTGACAAGTTTTGATCGGTTTTGACGGGTTTTGAGTTGTTTGCACCTATTTTTGACCAGTTTGGACCGGTTTGGACCGGTTTGGACAGGTTTTGGACCGGTTTTGATATGTTTGCACAGGTTTTGACCAGTTTTGATCAGTTTTGACCGGTTTAAAACCAGTGTTGACTGGTTTTGATCAGTTTTGACTTGTTTAAAACCAGTGTTGACTGGTTTTGATTAGTTTTGACTTGTTTGCACTGGTTTTCGACCGTTCTGGACCTGTTATTAAAGGTTTGGACAGGTTTTGACAAGTTTTGATCGGTTTTGACGGGTTTTGAGTTGTTTGCACCTAGTTTTGACCGGTTTGGACCGGATTGATAGGTTTTGATCAGTTTTGACTTGTTTGCACTGGTTTTGGACCAGTTTCGATAGGTTTTCGACCGGTTTGGACCGGTTTTGACAGGTTTGGACAGGTTTGGAAAAGTTTTGACTGGTTTTGACGGGTTTTGCACCTATTTTAGACAGGTTTGGATAGGTTTTTGACCGGTTTGGAGAGGTTTGACCTGTTTGCACAGGTTTTGACCAGTTTTCACTGGTTTTAAACCGGTTTGCGACAGGTTTTGACCAGTTTTGATCGGTTTTAAACCGGTGTTGACTGGTTTTGATCGGTTTTGACTTGTTTTCACCAGTTTTGGAATGGTTTCGATAGGTTTCGACAGCTTTGACCAGTTTTGATCTGTTTTCACCTGTTTATAACCAATTTGGAAGGTTTTGACCGGTATTGACTCATTTTCACCAGTTTTGGTCCGCCTTGTATAGGTTTTCGACCGGTTTGGACCGTTTGGACAGGTTTGCTCAGGTTTTGACTCATTTAAACCTGTACACAACAGGTTTGGAAAGGTGTCGACCGGTTTGCGGTTTGGTTGGGTTTTGACAGTATTGTTTATGTTTTAACTAATTATGATCGGATTTGACTGGTTTAAAACCGGTTTGGACAGGTTTTGACCTTTTTTGTCTTGTTTGCAATGGTTGTGGAAAGGTTTGGACAGGTTGTGACCGGTTTGAAATGGTTTTGGACAGGTTTGGACCGGTTTGGACAGGTTTTGGACCGGTTTTGATATGTTTGCACAGGTTTTGACCAGTTTTGATCAGTTTTGAATGGTTTAAAACCAGTGTTGACTGGGTTTGATTAGTTTTGAATTGTTTGCACTGGTTTTCGACCGGTTTGGACCGGTTATGAAAGGTTTTTACAGGTTTTGACAAGTTTTGATCGGTTTTGACGGGTGTTGAGTTGTTTGCACCTATTTTTGACCGGTTTGGACCGGTTTGACCGGTTTAAAACCAGTGTTGACTGGTTTTGATTAGTTTTGACTTGTTTGCACTGGTTTTCGACCGTTCTGGACCGGTTTTGAAAGGTTTGGACAGGTTTTGACAAGTTTTGATCGGTTTTGACGGGTTTTGAATTGTTTGCACCTATTTTTGACCGGTTTGGACCGGTTTGACAGGTTTGCACAGGTTTTGACCTAATTTCACTGGTTTTAAACCGGTTTGCGACAGGTTTTGACCAGTTTTGATCAGTTTTGACAGGTTTTAAACCTGTGTTGACTGGTTTCGATAGGTTTCGACAGGTTTGAACCGGTTTTGACAGGTTTTGACCAGTTTTGACCGGTTTTAAAACGGTGTTGACTGGTTTTGATCAGTTTTGATCGGTTTTGACTTGTTTTCACCAGTTTTGGAATGTTTTCGATAGGTTTCGACAGGTTTGAACCAGTTTTGACAGGTTTTGACCAGTTTTGATCTGTTTTCACCTGTTTATAACCAATTTGGAAGGTTTTGACCGGTATTGATATGTTTGCACAGGTTTTGACCAGTTTTGATCAGTTTTGACCGGTTTAAAACCAGTGTTGACTGGTTTTGATCAGTTTTGACTTGTTTAAAACCAGTGTTGACTGGTTTTGATTAGTTTTGACTTGTTTGCACTGGTTTTCGACCGTTCTGGACCTGTTATTAAAGGTTTGGACAGGTTTTGACAAGTTTTGATCGGTTTTGACGGGTTTTGAGTTGTTTGCACCTAGTTTTGACCGGTTTGGACCGGATTGATAGGTTTTGATCAGTTTTGACTTGTTTGCACTGGTTTTGGACCAGTTTCGATAGGTTTTCGACCGGTTTGGACCGGTTTGGACAGGTTTGGACAGGTTTGGAAAAGTTTTGACTGGTTTTGACGGGTTTTGCACCTATTTTAGACAGGTTTGGATAGGTTTTTGACCGGTTTGGAGAGGTTTGACCTGTTTGCACAGGTTTTGACCAGTTTACACTGGTTTTAAACCGGTTTGCGACAGGTTTTGACCAGTTTTGATCGGTTTTAAACCGGTGTTGACTGGTTTTGATCGGTTTTGACTTGTTTTCACCAGTTTTGGAATGGTTTTGATAGGTTTCGACAGCTTTGACCAGTTTTGATCTGTTTTCGCCTGTTTATAAACAATTTGGAAGGTTTTGACCGGTATTGACTCATTTTCACCAGTTTTGGTCCGCCTTGTATAAGTTTTCGACCGGTTTGGACCGTTTGGACAGGTTTGCTCAGGTTTTGACTCATTTAAACCTGTACACAACAGGTTTGGAAAGGTGTCGACCGGTTTGCGGTTTGGTTGGGTTTTGACAGTATTGTTTATGTTTTAACTAATTATGATCGGATTTGACTGGTTTAAAACCGGTTTGGACAGGTTTTGACCTTTTTTGTCTTGTTTGCAATGGTTGTGGACCGGTTTGGACAGGTTGTGACCGGTTTGAAATGGTTTTGGACAGGTTTGGACCGGTTTGGACAGGTTTTGGACCGGTTTTGATATGTTTGCACAGGTTTTGACCAGTTTTGATCAGTTTTGACTGGTTTAAAACCAGTGTTGACTGGTTTTGATTAGTTTTGAATTGTTTGCACTGGTTTTCGACCGGTTTGGACCGGTTATGAAAGGTTTTTACAGGTTTTGACAAGTTTTGATCGGTTTTGACGGGTTTTGAGTTGTTTGCACCTATTTTTGACCGGTTTGGACCGGTTTGACCGGTTTAAAACCAGTGTTGACTGGTTTTGATTAGTTTTGACTTGTTTGCACTGGTTTTCGACCGTTCTGGACCGGTTTTGAAAGGTTTGGACAGGTTTTGACAAGTTTTGATCGGTTTTGACGGGTTTTGAGTTGTTTGCACCTATTTTTGACCGGTTTGGACCGGTTTGACAGGTTTGCACAGGTTTTGACCTAATTTCACTGGTTTTAAACCGGTTTGCGACAGGTTTTGACCAGTTTTGATCAGTTTTGACCGGTTTTAAACCTGTGTTGACTGGTTTCGATAGGTTTCGACAGGTTTGAACCGGTTTTGACAGGTTTTGACCAGTTTTGATCAGTTTTGACCGGTTTTAAAACGGTGTTGACTGGTTTTGATCAGTTTTGATCGGTTTTGACTTGTTTTCACCAGTTTTGGAATGTTTTCGATAGGTTTCGACAGGTTTGAACCAGTTTTGACAGGTTTTGACCAGTTTTGATCTGTTTTCACCTGTTTATAACCAATTTGGAAGGTTTTGACCGGTATTGATATGTTTGCACAGGTTTTGACCAGTTTTGATCAGTTTTGACCGGTTTAAAACCAGTGTTGACTGGTTTTGATCAGTTTTGACTTGTTTAAAACCAGTGTTGACTGGTTTTGATTAGTTTTGACTTGTTTGCACTGGTTTTCGACCGTTCTGGACCTGTTATTAAAGGTTTGGACAGGTTTGGACAAGTTTTGATCGGTTTTGAAGGGTTTTGAGTTGTTTGCACCTAGTTTTGACCGGTTTGGACCGGATTGATAGGTTTTGATCAGTTTTGACTTGTTTGCACTGGTTTTGGACCAGTTTCGATAGGTTTTCGACCGGTTTGGACCGGTTTTGACAGGTTTGGACAGGTTTGGAAAAGTTTTGACTGGTTTTGACGGGTTTTGCACCTATTTTAGACAGGTTTGGATAGGTTTTTGACCGGTTTGGAGAGGTTTGACCTGTTTGCACAGGTTTTGACCAGTTTTCACTGGTTTTAAACCGGTTTGCGACAGGTTTTGACCAGTTTTGATCGGTTTTGACGGGTTTTGAGTTGTTTGCACCTATTTTTGACCGGTTTGGACCGGTTTGACAGGTTTTGATCAGTTTTGACTTGTTTGCACTGGTTTTGGACCAGTTTGGATGGGTTTTCGACCGGTTTTGAAAGGTTTGGACAGGTTTTGACAAGTTTTGATCGGTTTTGACGGGTTTTGAGTTGTTTGCACCTATTTTTGACCAGTTTGGACCGGTTTGGACAGGTTTTGGACCGGTTTTGATATGTTTGCACAGGTTTTGACCAGTTTTGATCAGTTTTGACCGGTTTAAAACCAGTGTTGACTGGTTTTGATCAGTTTTGACTTGTTTAAAACCAGTGTTGACTGGTTTTGATTAGTTTTGACTTGTTTGCACAGGTTTTCGACCGTTCTGGACCTGTTATTAAAGGTTTGGACAGGTTTTGACAAGTTTTGATCGGTTTTGACGGGTTTTGAGTTGTTTGCACCTAGTTTTGACCGGTTTGGACCGGATTGATAGGTTTTGATCAGTTTTGACTTGTTTGCACTGGTTTTGGACCAGTTTCGATAGGTTTTCGACCGGTTTGGACCGGTTTTGACAGGTTTGGACAGGTTTGGAAAAGTTTTGACTGGTTTTGACGGGTTTTGCACCTATTTTAGACAGGTTTGGATAGGTTTTTGACCGGTTTGGAGAGGTTTGACCTGTTTGCACAGGTTTTGACCAGTTTTCACTGGTTTTAAACCGGTTTGCGACAGGTTTTGACCAGTTTTGATCGGTTTTAAACCGGTGTTGACTGGTTTTGATCGGTTTTGACTTGTTTTCACCAGTTTTGGAATGGTTTTGATAGGTTTCGACAGCTTTGACCAGTTTTGATCTGTTTTCGCCTGTTTATAACCAATTTGGAAGGTTTTGACCGGTATTGACTCATTTTCACCAGTTTTGGTCCGCCTTGTATAGGTTGTCGACCGGTTTGGACCGTTTGGACAGGTTTGCTCAGGTTTTGACTCATTTAAACCTGTACACAACAGGTTTGGAAAGGTGTCGACCGGTTTGCGGTTTGGTTGGGTTTTGACAGTATTGTTTATGTTTTAACTAATTATGATCGGATTTGACTGGTTTAAAACCGGTTTGGACAGGTTTTGACCTTTTTTGTCTTGTTTGCAATGGTTGTGGACCGGTTTGGACAGGTTGTGACCGGTTTGAAATGGTTTTGGACAGGTTTGGACCGGTTTGGACAGGTTTTGGACCGGTTTTGATATGTTTGCACAGGTTTTGACCAGTTTTGATCAGTTTTGACTGGTTTAAAACCAGTGTTGACTGGTTTTGATTAGTTTTGAATTGTTTGCACTGGTTTTCGACCGGTTTGGACCGGTTATGAAAGGTTTGGACAGGTTTTGACAAGTTTTGATCGGTTTTGACGGGTTTTGAGTTGTTTGCACCTATTTTTGACCGGTTTGGACCGGTTTGACCGGTTTAAAACCAGTGTTGACTGGTTTTGATTAGTTTTGACTTGTTTGCACTGGTTTTCGACCGTTCTGGACCGGTTTTGAAAGGTTTGGACAGGTTTTGACAAGTTTTGATCGGTTTTGACGGGTTTTGAGTTGTTTGCACCTATTTTTGACCGGTTTGGACCGGTTTGACATTTTTGCACAGGTTTTGACCTAATTTCACTGGTTTTAAACCGGTTTGCGACAGGTTTTGACCAGTTTTGATCAGTTTTGACCGGTTTTAAACCTGTGTTGACTGGTTTCGATAGGTTTCGACAGGTTTGAACCGGTTTTGACAGGTTTTGACCAGTTTTGATCAGTTTTGACCGGTTTTAAAACGGTGTTGACTGGTTTTGATCAGTTTTGATCTGTTTTCACCTGTTTATAACCAATTTGGAAGGTTTTGACCGGTATTGATATGTTTGCACAGGTTTTGACCAGTTTTGATCAGTTTTGACCGGTTTAAAACCAGTGTTGACTGGTTTTGATCAGTTTTGACTTGTTTAAAACCAGTGTTGACTGGTTTTGATTAGTTTTGACTTGTTTGCACTGGTTTTCGACCGTTCTGGACCTGTTATTAAAGGTTTGGACAGGTTTTGACAAGTTTTGATCGGTTTTGACGGGTTTTGAGTTGTTTGCACCTAGTTTTGACCGGTTTGGACCGGATTGATAGGTTTTGATCAGTTTTGACTTGTTTGCACTGGTTTTGGACCAGTTTCGATAGGTTTTCGACAGGTTTGAACCGGTTTTGACAGGTTTTGACCAGTTTTGACCGGTTTTAAAACGGTGTTGACTGGTTTTGATCAGTTTTGATCGGTTTTGACTTGTTTTCACCAGTTTTGGAATGTTTTCGATAGGTTTCGACAGGTTTGAACCAGTTTTGACAGGTTTTGACCAGTTTTGATCTGTTTTCACCTGTTTATAACCAATTTGGAAGGTTTTGACCGGTATTGATATGTTTGCACAGGTTTTGACCAGTTTTGATCAGTTTTGACCGGTTTAAAACCAGTGTTGACTGGTTTTGATCAGTTTTGACTTGTTTAAAACCAGTGTTGACTGGTTTTGATTAGTTTTGACTTGTTTGCACTGGTTTTCGACCGTTCTGGACCTGTTATTAAAGGTTTGGACAGGTTTTGACAAGTTTTGATCGGTTTTGACGGGTTTTGAGTTGTTTGCACCTAGTTTTGACCGGTTTGGACCGGATTGATAGGTTTTGATCAGTTTTGACTTGTTTGCACTGGTTTTGGACCAGTTTCGATAGGTTTTCGACCGGTTTGGACAGGTTTGGACAGGTTTGGAAAAGTTTTGACTGGTTTTGACGGGTTTTGCACCTATTTTAGACAGGTTTGGATAGGTTTTTGACCGGTTTGGAGAGGTTTGACCTGTTTGCACAGGTTTTGACCAGTTTTCACTGGTTTTAAACCGGTTTGCGACAGGTTTTGACCAGTTTTGATCGGTTTTAAACCAGTGTTGACTGGTTTTGATCAGTTTTGACTTGTTTAAAACCAGTGTTGACTGGTTTTGATTAGTTTTGACTTGTTTGCACTGGTTTTCGACCGTTCTGGACCTGTTATTAAAGGTTTGGACAGGTTTTGACAAGTTTTGATCGGTTTTGACGGGTTTTGAGTTGTTTGCACCTAGTTTTGACCGGTTTGGACCGGATTGATAGGTTTTGATCAGTTTTGACTTGTTTGCACTGGTTTTGGACCAGTTTCGATAGGTTTTCGACCTGTTTGGACCGGTTTTGACAGGTTTGGACAGGTTTGGAAAAGTTTTGACTGGTTTTGACGGGTTTTGCACCTATTTTAGACAGGTTTGGATAGGTTTTTGACCGGTTTGGAGAGGTTTGACCTGTTTGCACAGGTTTTGACCAGTTTTCACTGGTTTTAAACCGGTTTGCGACAGGTTTTGACCAGTTTTGATCGGTTTTGACGGGTTTTGAGTTGTTTGCACCTAGTTTTGACCGGTTTGGACCGGTTTGACAGGTTTTGATCAGTTTTGACTTGTTTGCACTGGTTTTGGACCAGTTTCGATAGGTTTTCGACCGGTTTGGACCGGTTTGGACAGGTTTGGAAAAGTTTTGACTGGTTTTGACGGGTTTTGCACCTATTTTAGACAGGTTTGGATAGGTTTTTGACCGGTTTGGAGAGGTTTGACCTGTTTGCACAGGTTTTGACCAGTTTTCACTGGTTTTAAACCGGTTTGCGACAGGTTTTGACCAGTTTTGATCGGTTTTAAACCGGTGTTGACTGGTTTTGATCGGTTTTGACTTGTTTTCACCAGTTTTGGAATGGTTTTGATAGGTTTCGACAGCTTTGACCAGTTTTGATCTGTTTTCACCTGTTTATAACCAATTTGGAAGGTTTTGACCGGTATTGACTCATTTTCACCAGTTTTGGTCCGCCTTGTATAGGTTTTCGACCGGTTTGGACCGTTTGGACAGGTTTGCTCAGGTTTTGACTCATTTAAACCTGTACACAACAGGTTTGGAAAGGTGTCGACCGGTTTGCGGTTTGGTTGGGTTTTGACAGTATTGTTTATGTTTTAACTAATTATGATCGGATTTGACTGGTTTAAAACCGGTTTGGACAGGTTTTGACCTTTTTTGTCTTGTTTGCAATGGTTGTGGACCGGTTTGGACAGGTTGTGACCGGTTTTGATATGTTTGCACAGGTTTTGACCAGTTTTGATCAGTTTTGACTGGTTTAAAACCAGTGTTGACTGGTTTTGATTAGTTTTGAATTGTTTGCACTGGTTTTCGACCGGTTTGGACCGGTTATGAAAGGTTTTTACAGGTTTTGACAAGTTTTGATCGGTTTTGACGGGTTTTGAGTTGTTTGCACCTATTTTTGACCGGTTTGGACCGGTTTGACCGGTTTAAAACCAGTGTTGACTGGTTTTGATTAGTTTTGACTTGTTTGCACTGGTTTTCGACCGTTCTGGACCGGTTTTGAAAGGTTTGGACAGGTTTTGACAAGTTTTGATCGGTTTTGACGGGTTTTGCACCTATTTTAGACAGGTTTGGATAGGTTTTTGACCGGTTTGGAGAGGTTTGACCTGTTTGCACAGGTTTTGACCAGTTTTCACTGGTTTTAAACCGGTTTGCGACAGGTTTTGACCAGTTTTGATCGGTTTTGACGGGTTTTGAGTTGTTTGCACCTATTTTTGACCGGTTTGGACCGGTTTGACAGGTTTTGATCAGTTTTGACTTGTTTGCACTGGTTTTGGACCAGTTTGGATGGGTTTTCGACCGGTTTTGAAAGGTTTGGACAGGTTTTGACAAGTTTTGATCGGTTTTGACGGGTTTTGAGTTGTTTGCACCTATTTTTGACCAGTTTGGACCGGTTTGGACAGGTTTTGGACCGGTTTTGATATGTTTGCACAGGTTTTGACCAGTTTTGATCAGTTTTGACCGGTTTAAAACCAGTGTTGACTGGTTTTGATCAGTTTTGACTTGTTTAAAACCAGTGTTGACTGGTTTTGATTAGTTTTGACTTGTTTGCACTGGTTTTCGACCGTTCTGGACCTGTTATTAAAGGTTTGGACAGGTTTTGACAAGTTTTGATCGGTTTTGACGGGTTTTGAGTTGTTTGCACCTAGTTTTGACCGGTTTGGACCGGATTGATAGGTTTTGATCAGTTTTGACTTGTTTGCACTGGTTTTGGAACAGTTTCGATAGGTTTTCGACCGGTTTGGACCGGTTTTGACAGGTTTGGACAGGTTTGGAAAAGTTTTGACTGGTTTTGACGGGTTTTGCACCTATTTTAGACAGGTTTGGATAGGTTTTTGACCGGTTTGGAGAGGTTTGACCTGTTTGCACAGGTTTTGACCAGTTTTCACTGGTTTTAAACCGGTTTGCGACAGGTTTTGACCAGTTTTGATCGGTTTTAAACCGGTGTTGACTGGTTTTGATCGGTTTTGACTTGTTTTCACCAGTTTTGGAATGGTTTCGATAGGTTTCGACAGCTTTGACCAGTTTTGATCTGTTTTCACCTGTTTATAACCAATTTGGAAGGTTTTGACCGGTATTGACTCATTTTCACCAGTTTTGGTCCGCCTTGTATAGGTTTTCGACCGGTTTGGACCGTTTGGACAGGTTTGCTCAGGTTTTGACTCATTTAAACCTGTACACAACAGGTTTGGAAAGGTGTCGACCGGTTTGCGGTTTGGTTGGGTTTTGACAGTATTGTTTATGTTTTAACTAATTATGATCGGATTTGACTGGTTTAAAACCGGTTTGGACAGGTTTTGACCTTTTTTGTCTTGTTTGCAATGGTTGTGGACCGGTTTGGACAGGTTGTGACCGGTTTGAAATGGTTTTGGACAGTTTTGGACAGGTTTGGACAGGTTTTGGACCGGTTTTGATATGTTTGCACAGGTTTTGACCAGTTTTGATCAGTTTTGACTGGTTTAAAACCAGTGTTGACTGGTTTTGATTAGTTTTGAATTGTTTGCACTGGTTTTCGACCGGTTTGGACCGGTTATGAAAGGTTTTTACAGGTTTTGACAAGTTTTGATCGGTTTTGACGGGTTTTGAGTTGTTTGCACCTATTTTTGACCGGTTTGGACCGGTTTGACCGGTTTAAAACCAGTGTTGACTGGTTTTGATTAGTTTTGACTTGTTTGCACTGGTTTTCGACCGTTCTGGACCGGTTTTGAAAGGTTTGGACAGGTTTTGACAAGTTTTGATCGGTTTTGACGGGTTTTGAGTTGTTTGCACCTATTTTTGACCGGTTTGGACCGGTTTGTCAGGTTTGCACAGGTTTTGACCTAATTTCACTGGTTTTAAACCGGTTTGCGACAGGTTTTGACCAGTTTTGATCAGTTTTGTCCGGTTTTAAACCTGTGTTGACTGGTTTCGATAGGTTTCGACAGGTTTGAACCGGTTTTGACAGGTTTTGACCAGTTTTGACCGGTTTTAAAACGGTGTTGACTGGTTTTGATCAGTTTTGATCGGTTTTGACTTGTTTTCACCAGTTTTGGAATGTTTTCGATAGGTTTCGACAGGTTTGAACCACTTTTGACAGGTTTTGACCAGTTTTGATCTGTTTTCACCTGTTTATAACCAATTTGGAAGGTTTTGACCGGTATTGATATGTTTGCACAGGTTTTGACCAGTTTTGATCAGTTTTGACTTGTTTAAAACCAGTGTTGACTGGTTTTGATTAGTTTTGACTTGTTTGCACTGGTTTTCGACCGTTCTGGACCTGTTATTAAAGGTTTGGACAGGTTTTGACAAGTTTTGATCGGTTTTGACGGGTTTTGAGTTGTTTGCACCTAGTTTTGACCGGTTTGGACCGGATTGATAGGTTTTGATCAGTTTTGACTTGTTTGCACTGGTTTTGGACCAGTTTCGATAGGTTTTCGACCGGTTTGGACCGGTTTGGACAGGTTTGGACAGGTTTGGAAAAGTTTTGACTGGTTTTGACGGGTTTTGCACCTATTTTAGACAGGTTTGGATAGGTTTTTGACCGGTTTGGAGAGGTTTGACCTGTTTGCACAGGTTTTGACCAGTTTTCACTGGTTTTAAACCGGTTTGCGACAGGTTTTGACCAGTTTTGATCGGTTTTGACGGGTTTTGAGTTGTTTGCACCTAGTTTTGACCGGTTTGGACCGGATTGATAGGTTTTGATCAGTTTTGACTTGTTTGCACTGGTTTTGGACCAGTTTCGATAGGTTTTCGACCGGTTTGGACCGGTTTGGACAGGTTTGGAAAAGTTTTGACTGGTTTTGACGGGTTTTGCACCTATTTTAGACAGGTTTGGATAGGTTTTTGACCGGTTTGGAGAGGTTTGACCTGTTTGCACAGGTTTTGACCAGTTTTCACTGGTTTTAAACCGGTTTGCGACAGGTTTTGACCAGTTTTGATCGGTTTTAAACCGGTGTTGACTGGTTTTGATCGGTTTTGACTTGTTTTCACCAGTTTTAGAATGGTTTTGATAGGTTTCGACAGCTTTGACCAGTTTTGATCTGTTTTCGCCTGTTTATAACCAATTTGGAAGGTTTTGACCGGTATTGACTCATTTTCACCAGTTTTGGTCCGCCTTGTATAGGTTTTCGACCGGTTTGGACCGTTTGGACAGGTTTGCTCAGGTTTTGACTCATTTAAACCTGTACACAACAGGTTTGGAAAGGTGTCGACCGGTTTGCGGTTTGGTTGGGTTTTGACAGTATTGTTTATGTTTTAACTAATTATGATCGGATTTGACTGGTTTAAAACCGGTTTGGACAGGTTTTGACCTTTTTTGTCTTGTTTGCAATGGTTGTGGACCGGTTTGGACAGGTTGTGACCGGTTTGAAATGGTTTTGGACAGGTTTGGACCGGTTTGGACAGGTTTTGGACCGGTTTTGATATGTTTGCACAGGTTTTGACCAGTTTTGATCAGTTTTGACTGGTTTAAAACCAGTGTTGACTGGTTTTGATTAGTTTTGAATTGTTTGCACTGGTTTTCGACCGGTTTGGACCGGTTATGAAAGGTTTTTACAGGTTTTGACAAGTTTTGATCGGTTTTGACGGGTTTTGAGTTGTTTGCACCGATTTTTGACCGGTTTGGACCGGTTTGACCGGTTTAAAACCAGTGTTGACTGGTTTTGATTAGTTTTGACTTTTTTGCACTGGTTTTCGACCGTTCTGGACCGGTTTTGAAAGGTTTGGACAGGTTTTGACAAGTTTTGATCGGTTTTGACGGGTTTTAAGTTGTTTGCACCTATTTTTGACCGGTTTGGACCGGTTTGACAGGTTTGCACAGGTTTTGACCTAATTTCACTGGTTTTAAACCGGTTTGCGACAGGTTTTGACCAGTTTTGATCAGTTTTGACCGGTTTTAAACCTGTGTTGACTGGTTTCGATAGGTTTCGACAGGTTTGAACCGGTTTTGACAGGTTTTGACCAGTTTTGATCAGTTTTGACCGGTTTTAAAACGGTGTTGACTGGTTTTGATCAGTTTTGATCGGTTTTGACTTGTTTTCACCAGTTTTGGAATGTTTTCGATAGGTTTCGACAGGTTTGAACCAGTTTTGACAGGTTTTGACCAGTTTTGATCTGTTTTCACCTGTTTATAACCAATTTCGAAGGTTTTGACCGGTATTGATATGTTTGCACAGGTTTTGACCAGTTTTGATCAGTTTTGACCGGTTTAAAACCAGTGTTGACTGGTTTTGATCAGTTTTGACTTGTTTAAAACCAGTGTTGACTGGTTTTGATTAGTTTTGACTTGTTTGCACTGGTTTTCGACCGTTCTGGACCTGTTATTAAAGGTTTGGACAGGTTTTGACAAGTTTTGATCGGTTTTGACGGGTTTTGAGTTGTTTGCACCTAGTTTTGACCGGTTTGGACCGGATTGATAGGTTTTGATCAGTTTTGACTTGTTTGCACTGGTTTTGGACCAGTTTCGATAGGTTTTCGACCGGTTTGGACCGGTTTGGACAGGTTTGGACAGGTTTGGAAAAGTTTTGACTGGTTTTGACGGGTTTTGCACCTATTTTAGACAGGTTTGGATAGGTTTTTGACCGGTTTGGAGAGGTTTGACCTGTTTGCACAGGTTTTGACCAGTTTTCACTGGTTTTAAACCGGTTTGCGACAGGTTTTGACCAGTTTTGATCGGTTTTGACGGGTTTTGAGTTGTTTGCACCTAGTTTTGACCGGTTTGGACCGGATTGATAGGTTTTGATCAGTTTTGACTTGTTTGCACTGGTTTTGGACCAGTTTCGATAGGTTTTCGACCGGTTTGGACCGGTTTGGACAGGTTTGGACAGGTTTGGAAAAGTTTTGACTGGTTTTGACGGGTTTTGCACCTATTTTAGACAGGTTTGGATAGGTTTTTGACCGGTTTGGAGAGGTTTGACCTGTTTGCACAGGTTTTGACCAGTTTTCACTGGTTTTAAACCGGTTTGCGACAGGTTTTGACCAGTTTTGATCGGTTTTAAACCGGTGTTGACTGGTTTTGATCGGTTTTGACTTGTTTTCACCAGTTTTGGAATGGTTTTGATAGGTTTCGACAGCTTTGACCAGTTTTGATCTGTTTTCACCTGTTTATAACCAATTTGGAAGGTTTTGACCGGTATTGACTCATTTTCACCAGTTTTGGTCCGCCTTGTATAGGTTGTCGACCGGTTTGGACCGTTTGGACAGGTTTGCTCAGGTTTTGACTCATTTAAACCTGTACACAACAGGTTTGGAAAGGTGTCGACCGGTTTGCGGTTTGGTTGGGTTTTGACAGTATTGTTTATGTTTTAACTAATTATGATCGGATTTGACTGGTTTAAAACCGGTTTGGACAGGTTTTGACCTTTTTTGTCTTGTTTGCAATGGTTGTGGACCGGTTTGGACAGGTTGTGACCGGTTTGAAATGGTTTTGGACAGGTTTGGACCGGTTTGGACAGGTTTTGGACCGGTTTTGATATGTTTGCACAGGTTTTGACCAGTTTTGATCAGTTTTGACTGGTTTAAAACCAGTGTTGACTGGTTTTGATTAGTTTTGAATTGTTTGCACTGGTTTTCGGCCGGTTTGGACCGGTTATGAAAGGTTTGGACAGGTTTTGACAAGTTTTGATCGGTTTTGACGGGTTTTGAGTTGTTTGCACCTATTTTTGACCGGTTTGGACCGGTTTGACCGGTTTAAAACCAGTGTTGACTGGTTTTGATTAGTTTTGACTTGTTTGCACTGGTTTTCGACCGTTCTGGACCGGTTTTGAAAGGTTTGGACAGGTTTTGACAAGTTTTGATCGGTTTTGACGGGTTTTGAGTTGTTTGCACCTATTTTTGACCGGTTTGGACCGGTTTGACAGGTTTGCACAGGTTTTGACCTAATTTCACTGGTTTTAAACCGGTTTGCGACAGGTTTTGACCAGTTTTGATCAGTTTTGACCGGTTTTAAACCTGTGTTGACTGGTTTCGATAGGTTTCGACAGGTTTGAACCGGTTTTGACAGGTTTTGACCAGTGTTGATCAGTTTTGACCGGTTTTAAAACGATGTTGACTGGTTTTGATCAGTTTTGATCTGTTTTCACCTGTTTATAACCAATTTGGAAGGTTTTGACCGGTATTGATATGTTTGCACAGGTTTTGACCAGTTTTGATCAGTTTTGACCGGTTTAAAACCAGTGTTGACTGGTTTTGATCAGTTTTGACTTGTTTAAAACCAGTGTTGACTGGTTTTGATTAGTTTTGACTTGTTTGCACTGGTTTTCGACCGTTCTGGACCTGTTATTAAAGGTTTGGACAGGTTTTGACAAGTTTTGATCGGTTTTGACGGGTTTTGAGTTGTTTGCACCTAGTTTTGACCGGTTTGGACCGGATTGATAGGTTTTGATCAGTTTTGACTTGTTTGCACTGGTTTTGGACCAGTTTCGATAGGTTTTCGACCTGTTTGGACCGGTTTTGACAGGTTTGGGCAGGTTTGGAAAAGTTTTGACTGGTTTTGACGGGTTTTGCACCTATTTTAGACAGGTTTGGATAGGTTTTTGACCGGTTTGGAGAGGTTTGACCTGTTTGCACAGGTTTTGACCAGTTTTCACTGGTTTTAAACCGGTTTGCGACAGGTTTTGACCAGTTTTGATCGGTTTTGAAGGGTTTTGAGTTGTTTGCACCTAGTTTTGACCGGTTTGGACCGGATTGATAGGTTTTGATCAGTTTTGACTTGTTTGCACTGGTTTTGGACCAGTTTGGATAGGTTTTCGACCGGTTTGGACCGGTTTGGACAGGTTTGGACAGGTTTGGAAAAGTTTTGACTGGTTTTGACGGGTTTTGCACCTATTTTAGACAGGTTTGGATAGGTTTTTGACCGGTTTGGAGAGGTTTGACCTGTTTGCACAGGTTTTGACCAGTTTTCACTGGTTTTAAACCGGTTTGCGACAGGTTTTGACCAGTTTTGATCGGTTTTAAACCGGTGTTGACTGGTTTTGATCGGTTTTGACTTGTTTTCACCAGTTTTGGAATGGTTTCGATAGGTTTCGACAGGTTTGACCAGTTTTGATCTGTTTTCACCTGTTTATAACCAATTTGGAAGGTTTTGACCGGTATTGACTCATTTTCACCAGTTTTGGTCCGCCTTGTATAGGTTTTCGACCGGTTTGGACCGTTTGGACAGGTTTGCTCAGGTTTTGACTCATTTAAACCTGTACACAACAGGTTTGGAAAGGTGTCGACCGGTTTGCGGTTTGGTTGGGTTTTGACAGTATTGTTTATGTTTTAACTAATTATGATCGGATTTGACTGGTTTAAAACCGGTTTGGACAGGTTTTGACCTTTTTTGTCTTGTTTGCAATGGTTGTGGACCGGTTTGGACAGGTTGTGACCGGTTTGAAATGGTTTTGGACAGGTTTGGACCGGTTTGGACAGGTTTTGGACCGGTTTTGATATGTTTGCACAGGTTTTGACCAGTTTTGATCAGTTTTGACTGGTTTAAAACCAGTGTTGACTGGTTTTGATTAGTTTTGAATTGTTTGCACTGGTTTTCGACCGGTTTGGACCGGTTATGAAAGGTTTTTACAGGTTTTGACAAGTTTTGATCGGTTTTGACGGGTTTTGAGTTGTTTGCACCTATTTTTGACCGGTTTGGACCGGTTTGACCGGTTTAAAACCAGTGTTGACTGGTTTTGATTAGTTTTGACTTGTTTGCACTGGTTTTCGACCGTTCTGGACCGGTTTTGAAAGGTTTGGACAGGTTTTGACAAGTTTTGATCGGTTTTGACGGGTTTTGAGTTGTTTGCACCTATTTTTGACCGGTTTGGACCGGTTTGACAGGTTTGCACAGGTTTTGACCTAATTTCACTGGTTTTAAACCGGTTTGCGACAGGTTTTGACCAGTTTTGATCAGTTTTGACCGGTTTTAAACCTGTGTTGACTGGTTTCGATAGGTTTCGACAGGTTTGAACCGGTTTGGACAGGTTTTGACCAGTTTTGATCAGTTTTGACCGGTTTTAAAACGGTGTTGACTGGTTTTGATCAGTTTTGATCGGTTTTGACTTGTTTTCACCAGTTTCGGAATGTTTTCGATAGGTTTCGACAGGTTTGAACCAGTTTTGACAGGTTTTGACCAGTTTTGATCTGTTTTCACCTGTTTATAACCAATTTGGAAGGTTTTGACCGGTATTGATATGTTTGCACAGGTTTTGACCAGTTTTGATCAGTTTTGACCGGTTTAAAACCAGTGTTGACTGGTTTTGATCAGTTTTGACTTGTTTAAAACCAGTGTTGACTGGTTTTGATTAGTTTTGACTTGTTTGCACTGGTTTTCGACCGTTCTGGACCTGTTATTAAAGGTTTGGACAGGTTTTGACAAGTTTTGATCGGTTTTGAAGGGTTTTGAGTTGTTTGCACCTAGTTTTGACCGGTTTGGACCGGATTGATAGGTTTTGATCAGTTTTGACTTGTTTGCACTGGTTTTGGACCAGTTTCGATAGGTTTTCGACCGGTTTGGACCGGTTTTGACAGGTTTGGACAGGTTTGGAAAAGTTTTGACTGGTTTTGACGGGTTTTGCACCTATTTTAGACAGGTTTGGATAGGTTTTTGACCGGTTTGGAGAGGTTTGACCTGTTTGCACAGGTTTTGACCAGTTTTCACTGGTTTTAAACCGGTTTGCGACAGGTTTTGACCAGTTTTGATCGGTTTTGACGGGTTTTGAGTTGTTTGCACCTATTTTTGACCGGTTTGGACCGGTTTGACAGGTTTTGATCAGTTTTGACTTGTTTGCACTGGTTTTGGACCAGTTTGGATTGGTTTTCGACCGGTTTTGAAAGGTTTGGACAGGTTTTGACAAGTTTTGATCGGTTTTGACGGGTTTTGAGTTGTTTGCACCTATTTTTGACCAGTTTGGACCGGTTTGGACCGGTTTGGACAGGTTTTGGACCGGTTTTGATATGTTTGCACAGGTTTTGACCAGTTTTGATCAGTTTTGACCGGTTTAAAACCAGTGTTGACTGGTTTTGATCAGTTTTGACTTGTTTAAAACCAGTGTTGACTGGTTTTGATTAGTTTTGACTTGTTTGCACTGGTTTTCGACCGTTCTGGACCTGTTATTAAAGGTTTGGACAGGTTTTGACAAGTTTTGATCGGTTTTGACGGGTTTTGAGTTGTTTGCACCTAGTTTTGACCGGTATGGACCGGATTGATAGGTTTTGATCAGTTTTGACTTGTTTGCACTGGTTTTGGACCAGTTTCGATAGGTTTTCGACCGGTTTGGACCGGTTTGGACAGGTTTGGACAGGTTTGGAAAAGTTTTGACTGGTTTTGACGGGTTTTGCACCTATTTTAGACAGGTTTGGATAGGTTTTTGACCGGTTTGGAGAGGTTTGACCTGTTTGCACAGGTTTTGACCAGTTTTCACTGGTTTTAAACCGGTTTGCGACAGGTTTTGACCAGTTTTGATCGGTTTTAAACCGGTGTTGACTGGTTTTGATCGGTTTTGACTTGTTTTCACCAGTTTTGAAATGGTTTCGATAGGTTTCGACAGCTTTGACCAGTTTTGATCTGTTTTCGCCTGTTTATAACCAATTTGGAAGGTTTTGACCGGTATTGACTCATTTTCACCTGTTTTGGTCCGCCTTGTATAGGTTTTCGACCGGTTTGGACCGTTTGGACAGGTTTGCTCAGGTTTTGACTCATTTAAACCTGTACACAACAGGTTTGGAAAGGTGTCGACCGGTTTGCGGTTTGGTTGGGTTTTGACAGTATTGTTTATGTTTTAACTAATTATGATCGGATTTGACTGGTTTAAAACCGGTTTGGACAGGTTTTGACCTTTTTTGTCTTGTTTGCAATGGTTGTGGACCGGTTTGGACAGGTTGTGACCGGTTTGAAATGGTTTTGGACAGGTTTGGACCGGTTTGGACAGGTTTTGGACCGGTTTTGATATGTTTGCACAGGTTTTGACCAGTTTTGATCAGTTTTGACTGGTTTAAAACCAGTGTTGACTGGTTTTGATTAGTTTTGAATTGTTTGCACTGGTTTTCGACCGGTTTGGACCGGATTGATAGGTTTTGATCAGTTTTGACTTGTTTGCACTGGTTTTGGACCAGTTTCGATAGGTTTTCGACCGGTTTGGACCGGTTTGGACAGGTTTGGACAGGTTTGGAAAAGTTTTGACTGGTTTTGACGGGTTTTGCACCTATTTTAGACAGGTTTGGATAGGTTTTTGACCGGTTTGGAGAGGTTTGACCTGTTTGCACAGGTTTTGACCAGTTTTCACTGGTTTTAAACCGGTTTGCGACAGGTTTTGACCAGTTTTGATCGGTTTTAAACCGGTGTTGACTGGTTTTGATCGGTTTTGACTTGTTTTCACCAGTTTTGGAATGGTTTCGATAGGTTTCGACAGGTTTGACCAGTTTTGATCTGTTTTCACCTGTTTATAACCAATTTGGAAGGTTTTGACCGGTATTGACTCATTTTCACCAGTTTTGGTCCGCCTTGTATAGGTTTTCGACCGGTTTGGACCGTTTGGACAGGTTTGCTCAGGTTTTGACTCATTTAAACCTGTACACAACAGGTTTGGAAAGGTGTCGACCGGTTTGCGGTTTGGTTGGGTTTTGACAGTATTGTTTATGTTTTAACTAATTATGATCGGATTTGACTGGTTTAAAACCGGTTTGGACAGGTTTTGACCTTTTTTGTCTTGTTTGCAATGGTTGTGGACCGGTTTGGACAGGTTGTGACCGGTTTGAAATGGTTTTGGACAGGTTTGGACCGGTTTGGACAGGTTTTGGACCGGTTTTGATATGTTTGCACAGGTTTTGACCAGTTTTGATCAGTTTTGACTGGTTTAAAACCAGTGTTGACTGGTTTTGATTAGTTTTGAATTGTTTGCACTGGTTTTCGACCGGTTTGGACCGGTTATGAAAGGTTTTTACAGGTTTTGACAAGTTTTGATCGGTTTTGACGGGTTTTGAGTTGTTTGCACCTATTTTTGACCGGTTTGGACCGGTTTGACCGGTTTAAAACCAGTGTTGACTGGTTTTGATTAGTTTTGACTTGTTTGCACTGGTTTTCGACCGTTCTGGACCGGTTTTGAAAGGTTTGGACAGGTTTTGACAAGTTTTGATCGGTTTTGACGGGTTTTGAGTTGTTTGCACCTATTTTTGACCGGTTTGGACCGGTTTGACAGGTTTGCACAGGTTTTGACCTAATTTCACTGGTTTTAAACCGGTTTGCGACAGGTTTTGACCAGTTTTGATCGGTTTTGACCGGTTTTAAACCTGTGTTGACTGGTTTCGATAGGTTTCGACAGGTTTGAACCGGTTTTGACAGGTTTTGACCAGTTTTGATCAGTTTTGACCGGTTTTAAAACGGTGTTGACTGGTTTTGATCAGTTTTGATCGGTTTTGACTTGTTTTCACCAGTTTTGGAATGTTTTCGATAGGTTTCGACAGGTTTGAACCAGTTTTGACAGGTTTTGACCAGTTTTGATCTGTTTTCACCTGTTTATAACCAATTTGGAAGGTTTTGACCGGTATTGATATGTTTGCACAGGTTTTGACCAGTTTTGATCAGTTTTGACCGGTTTAAAACCAGTGTTGACTGGTTTTGATCAGTTTTGACTTGTTTAAAACCAGTGTTGACTGGTTTTGATTAGTTTTGACTTGTTTGCACTGGTTTTCGACCGTTCTGGACCTGTTATTAAAGGTTTGGACAGGTTTTGACAAGTTTTGATCGGTTTTGAAGGGTTTTGAGTTGTTTGCACCTAGTTTTGACCGGTTTGGACCGGATTGATAGGTTTTGATCAGTTTTGACTTGTTTGCACTGGTTTTGGACCAGTTTCGATAGGTTTTCGACCGGTTTGGACCGGTTTTGACAGGTTTGGACAGGTTTGGAAAAGTTTTGACTGGTTTTGACGGGTTTTGCACCTATTTTAGACAGGTTTGGATAGGTTTTTGACCGGTTTGGAGAGGTTTGACCTGTTTGCACAGGTTTTGACCAGTTTTCACTGGTTTTAAACCGGTTTGCGACAGGTTTTGACCAGTTTTGATCGGTTTTGACGGGTTTTGAGTTGTTTGCACCTATTTTTGACCGGTTTGGACCGGTTTGACAGGTTTTGATCAGTTTTGACTTGTTTGCACTGGTTTTGGACCAGTTTGGATGGGTTTTCGACCGGTTTTGAAAGGTTTGGACAGGTTTTGACAAGTTTTGATCGGTTTTGACGGGTTTTGAGTTGTTTGCACCTATTTTTGACCAGTTTGGACCGGTTTGGACCGGTTTGGACAGGTTTTGGACCGGTTTTGATATGTTTGCACAGGTTTTGACCAGTTTTGATCAGTTTTGACCGGTTTAAAACCAGTGTTGACTGGTTTTGATCAGTTTTGACTTGTTTAAAACCAGTGTTGACTGGTTTTGATTAGTTTTGACTTGTTTGCACTGGTTTTCGACCGTTCTGGACCTGTTATTAAAGGTTTGGACAGGTTTTGACAAGTTTTGATCGGTTTTGACGGGTTTTGAGTTGTTTGCACCTAGTTTGGACCGGTTTGGACCGGATTGATAGGTTTTGATCAGTTTTGACTTGTTTGCACTGGTTTTGGACCAGTTTCGATAGGTTTTCGACCGGTTTGGACCGGTTTGGACAGGTTTGGACAGGTTTGGAAAAGTTTTGACTGGTTTTGACGGGTTTTGCACCTATTTTAGACAGGTTTGGATAGGTTTTTGACCGGTTTGGAGAGGTTTGACCTGTTTGCACAGGTTTTGACCAGTTTTCACTGGTTTTAAACCGGTTTGCGACAGGTTTTGACCAGTTTTGATCGGTTTTAAACCGGTGTTGACTGGTTTTGATCGGTTTTGACTTGTTTTCACCAGTTTTGAAATGGTTTCGATAGGTTTCGACAGCTTTGACCAGTTTTGATCTGTTTTCGCCTGTTTATAACCAATTTGGAAGGTTTTGACCGGTATTGACTCTTTTTCACCTGTTTTGGTCCGCCTTGTATAGGTTTTCGACCGGTTTGGACCGTTTGGACAGGTTTGCTCAGGTTTTGACTCATTTAAACCTGTACACAACAGGTTTGGAAAGGTGTCGACCGGTTTGCGGTTTGGTTGGGTTTTGACAGTATTGTTTATGTTTTAACTAATTATGATCGGATTTGACTGGTTTAAAACCGGTTTGGACAGGTTTTGACCTTTTTTGTCTTGTTTGCAATGGTTGTGGACCGGTTTGGACAGGTTGTGACCGGTTTGAAATGGTTTTGGACAGGTTTGGACCGGTTTGGACAGGTTTTGGACCGGTTTTGATATGTTTGCACAGGTTTTGACCAGTTTTGATCAGTTTTGACTGGTTTAAAACCAGTGTTGACTGGTTTTGATTAGTTTTGAATTGTTTGCACTGGTTTTCGACCGGTTTGGACCGGTTATGAAAGGTTTGGACAGGTTTTGACAAGTTTTGATCGGTTTTGACGGGTTTTGAGTTGTTTGCACCTATTTTTGACCGGTTTGGACCGGTTTGACCGGTTTAAAACCAGTGTTGACTGGTTTTGATTAGTTTTGACAGGTTTGCACTGGTTTTGACCTAATTTCACTGGTTTTAAACCGGTTTGCGACAGGTTTTGACCAGTTTTGATCAGTTTTGACCGGTTTTAAACCTGTGTTGACTGGTTTCGATAGGTTTCGACAGGTTTGAACCGGTTTGGACAGGTTTTGACAAGTTTTGATCGGTTTTGACGGGTTTTGAGTTGTTTGCACCTAGTTTTGACCGGTTTGGACCGGATTGATAGGTTTTGATCAGTTTTGACTTGTTTGCACTGGTTTTGTACCAGTTTCGATAGGTTTTCGACCGGTTTGGACCGGATTTGACAGGTTTGGACAGGTTTGGAAAAGTTTTGACTGGTTTTAAAACGGTGTTGACTGGTTTTGATCAGTTTTGATCGGTTTTGACTTGTTTTCACCAGTTTTGGAATGTTTTCGATAGGTTTCGACAGGTTTGAACCAGTTTTGACAGGTTTTGACCAGTTTTGATCTGTTTTCACCTGTTTATAACCAATTTGGAAGGTTTTGACCGGTATTGATATGTTTGCACAGGTTTTGACCAGTTTTGATCAGTTTTGACCGGTTTAAAACCAGTGTTGACTGGTTTTGATCAGTTTTGACTTGTTTAAAACCAGTGTTGACTGGTTTTGATTAGTTTTGACTTGTTTGCACTGGTTTTCGACCGTTCTGGACCTGTTATTAAAGGTTTGGACAGGTTTTGACAAGTTTAGATCGGTTTTGAAGGGTTTTGAGTTGTTTGCACCTAGTTTTGACCGGTTTGGACCGGATTGATAGGTTTTGATCAGTTTTGACTTGTTTGCACTGGTTTTGGACCAGTTTCGATAGGTTTTCGACCGGTTTGGACCGGTTTTGACAGGTTTGGACAGGTTTGGAAAAGTTTTGACTGGTTTTGACGGGTTTTGCACCTATTTTAGACAGGTTTGGATAGGTTTTTGACCGGTTTGGAGAGGTTTGACCTGTTTGCACAGGTTTTGACCAGTTTTCACTGGTTTTAAACCGGTTTGCGACAGGTTTTGACCAGTTTTGATCGGTTTTGACGGGTTTTGAGTTGTTTGCACCTATTTTTGACCGGTTTGGACCGGTTTGACAGGTTTTGATCAGTTTTGACTTGTTTGCACTGGTTTTGGACCAGTTTGGATGGGTTTTCGACCGGTTTTGAAAGGTTTGGACAGGTTTTGACAAGTTTTGATCGGTTTTGACGGGTTTTGAGTTGTTTGCACCTATTTTTGACCAGTTTGGACCGGTTTGGACAGGTTTTGGACCGGTTTTGATATGTTTGCACAGGTTTTGACAAGTTTTGATCAGTTTTGACCGGTTTAAAACCAGTGTTGACTGGTTTTGATCAGTTTTGACTTGTTTAAAACCAGTGTTGACTGGTTTTGATTAGTTTTGACTTGTTTGCACTGGTTTTCGACCGTTCTGGACCTGTTATTAAAGGTTTGGACAGGTTTTGACAAGTTTTGATCGGTTTTGACGGGTTTTGAGTTGTTTGCACCTAGTTTTGACCGGTTTGGACCGGATTGATAGGTTTTGATCAGTTTTGACTTGTTTGCACTGGTTTTGGACCAGTTTCGATAGGTTTTCGACCGGTTTGGACCGGTTTTGACAGGTTTGGACAGGTTTGGAAAAGTTTTGACTGGTTTTGACGGGTTTTGCACCTATTTTAGACAGGTTTGGATAGGTTTTTGACCGGTTTGGAGAGGTTTGACCTGTTTGCACAGGTTTTGACCAGTTTTGATCGGTTTTGACGGGTTTTGAGTTGTTTGCACCTTTTTTTGACCGGTTTGGACCGGATTGATAGGTTTTGATCAGTTTTGACTTGTTTGCACTGGTTTTGGACCAGTTTCGATAGGTTTTCGACCGGTTTGGACCGGTTTGGACAGGTTTCGACAGGTTTGGAAAAGTTTTGACTGGTTTTGACGGGTTTTGCACCTATTTTAGACAGGTTTGGATAGGTTTTTGACCGGTTTGGAGAGGTTTGACCTGTTTGCACAGGTTTTGACCAGTTTTCACTGGTCTTAAACCGGTTTGCGACAGGTTTTGACCAGTTTTGATCGGTTTTAAACCGGTGTTGACTGGTTTTGATCGGTTTTGACTTGTTTTCACCAGTTTTGGAATGGTTTCGATAGGTTTCGACAGGTTTGACCAGTTTTGATCTGTTTTCACCTGTTTATAACCAATTTGGAAGGTTTTGACCGGTATTGACTCATTTTCACCAGTTTTGGTCCGCCTTGTATAGGTTTTCGACCGGTTTGGACCGTTTGGACAGGTTTGCTCAGGTTTTGACTCATTTAAACCTGTACACAACAGGTTTGGAAAGGTGTCGACCGGTTTGCGGTTTGGTTGGGTTTTGACAGTATTGTTTATGTTTTAACTAATTATGATCGGATTTGACTGGTTTAAAACCGGTTTGGACAGGTTTTGACCTTTTTTGTCTTGTTTGCAATGGTTGTGGACCGGTTTGGACAGGTTGTGACCGGTTTGAAATGGTTTTGGACAGGTTTGGACCGGTTTGGACAGGTTTTGGACCGGTTTTGATATGTTTGCACAGGTTTTGACCAGTTTTGATCAGTTTTGACTGGTTTAAAACCAGTGTTGACTGGTTTTGATTAGTTTTGAATTGTTTGCACTGGTTTTCGACCGGTTTGGACCGGTTATGAAAGGTTTTTACAGGTTTTGACAAGTTTTGATCGGTTTTGACGGGTTTTGAGTTGTTTGCACCTATTTTTGACCGGTTTGGACCGGTTTGACCGGTTTAAAACCAGTGTTGACTGGTTTTGATTAGTTTTGACTTGTTTGCACTGGTTTTCGACCGTTCTGGACCGGTTTTGAAAGGTTTGGACAGGTTTTGACAAGTTTTGATCGGTTTTGACGGGTTTTGAGTTGTTTGCACCTATTTTTGACCGGTTTGGACCGGTTTGACAGGTTTGCACAGGTTTTGACCTAATTTCACTGGTTTTAAACCGGTTTGCGACAGGTTTTGACCAGTTTTGATCAGTTTTGACCGGTTTTAAACCTGTGTTGACTGGTTTCGATAGGTTTCGACAGGTTTGAACCGGTTTTGACAGGTTTTGACCAGTTTTGACCGGTTTTAAAACGGTGTTGACTGGTTTTGATCAGTTTTGATCGGTTTTGACTTGTTTTCACCAGTTTTGGAATGTTTTCGATAGGTTTCGACAGGTTTGAACCAGTTTTGACAGGTTTTGACCAGTTTTGATCTGTTTTCACCTGTTTATAACCAATTTGGAAGGTTTTGACCGGTATTGATATGTTTGCACAGGTTTTGACCAGTTTTGATCAGTTTTGACCGGTTTAAAACCAGTGTTGACTGGTTTTGATCAGTTTTGACTTGTTTAAAACCAGTGTTGACTGGTTTTGATTAGTTTTGACTTGTTTGCACTGGTTTTCGACCGTTCTGGACCTGTTATTAAAGGTTTGGACAGGTTTTGACAAGTTTTGATCGGTTTTGACGGGTTTTGAGTTGTTTGCACTGGTTTTGGACCAGTTTCGATATGTTTTTGACCGGTTTGGACTGGTTTGGACAGGTTTGGACAGGTTTGGAAAAGTTTTGACTGGTTTTGACGGGTTTTGCACCTATTTTAGACAGGTTTGGATAGGTTTTTGACCGGTTTGGAGAGGTTTGACCTGTTTGCACAGGTTTTGACCAGTTTTCACTGGTTTTAAACCGGTTTGCGACAGGTTTTGACCAGTTTTGATCGGTTTTAAACCGGTGTTGACTGGTTTTGATCGGTTTTGACTTGTTTTCACCAGTTTTGAAATGGTTTCGATAGGTTTCGACAGCTTTGACCAGTTTTGATCTGTTTTCGCCTGTTTATAACCAATTTGGAAGGTTTTGACCGGTATTGACTCATTTTCACCAGTTTTGGTCCACCTTGTATAGGTTTTCGACCGGTTTGGACCGTTTGGACAGGTTTGCTCAGGTTTTGACTCATTTAAACCTGTACACAACAGGTTTGGAAAGGTGTCGACCGGTTTGCGGTTTGGTTGGGTTTTGACAGTATTGTTTATGTTTTAACTAATTATGATCGGATTTGACTGGTTTAAAACCGGTTTGGACAGGTTTTGACCTTTTTTGTCTTGTTTGCAATGGTTGTGGACCGGTTTGGACAGGTTGTGACCGGTTTGAAATGGTTTTGGACAGGTTTGGACCGGTTTGGACAGGTTTTGGACCGGTTTTGATATGTTTGCACAGGTTTTGACCAGTTTTGATCAGTTTTGACTGGTTTAAAACCAGTGTTGACTGGTTTTGATTAGTTTTGAATTGTTTGCACTGGTTTTCGACCGGTTTGGACCGGTTATGAAAGGTTTGGACAGGTTTTGACAAGTTTTGATCGGTTTTGACGGGTTTTGAGTTGTTTGCACCTATTTTTGACCGGTTTGGACCGGTTTGACAGGTTTGCACAGGTTTTGACCTAATTTCACTGGTTTTAAACCGGTTTGCGACAGGTTTTGACCAGTTTTGATCAGTTTTGACCGGTTTTAAACCTGTGTTGACTGGTTTCGATAGGTTTCGACAGGTTTGAACCGGTTTGGACAGGTTTTGACAAGTTTTGATCGGTTTTGACGGGTTTTGAGTTGTTTGCACCTAGTTTTGACCGGTTTGGACCGGATTGATAGGTTTTGATCAGTTTTGACTTGTTTGCACTGGTTTTGTACCAGTTTCGATAGGTTTTCGACCGGTTTGGACCGGATTTGACAGGTTTGGACAGGTTTGGAAAGTTTTGACTGGTTTTGACGGGTTTTGCACCTATTTTAGACAGGTTTGGATAGGTTTTTGACCGGTTTGGAGAGGTTTGACCTGTTTGCACAGGTTTTGACCAGTTTTCACTGGTTTTAAACCGGTTTGCGACAGGTTTTGACCAGTTTTGATCGGTTTTGACGGGTTTTGAGTTGTTTGCACCTAGTTTTGACCGGTTTGGACCGGATTGATACGTTTTGATCAGTTTTGACTTGTTTGCACTGGTTTTGGACCAGTTTCGATAGGTTTTCGACCGGTTTGGACAGGTTTGGACAGGTTTGGAAAAGTTTTGACTGGTTTTGACGGGTTTTGCACCTATTTTAGACAGGTTTGGATAGGTTTTTGACCGGTTTGGAGAGGTTTGACCTGTTTGCACAGGTTTTGACCAGTTTTCACTGGTTTTAAACCGGTTTTGACTTGTTTTCACCAGTTTTGGAATGGTTTCGATAGGTTTCGACAGCTTTGACTAGTTTTGATCTGTTTTCACCTGTTTATAACCAATTTGGAAGGTTTTGACCGGTATTGACTCATTTTCACCAGTTTTGGTCCGCCTTGTATAGGTTTTCGACCGGTTTGGACCGTTTGGACAGGTTTGCTCAGGTTTTGACTCATTTAAACCTGTACACAACAGGTTTGGAAAGGTGTCGACCAGTTTGCGGTTTGGTTGGGTTTTGACAGTATTGTTTATGTTTTAACTAATTATGATCGGATTTGACTGGTTTAAAACCGGTTTGGACAGGTTTTGACCTTTTTTGTCTTGTTTGCAATGGTTGTGGACCGGTTTGGACAGGTTGTGACCGGTTTGAAATGGTTTTGGACAGGTTTGGACCGGTTTGGACAGGTTTTGGACCGGTTTTGATATGTTTGCACAGGTTTTGACCAGTTTTGATCAGTTTTGACTGGTTTAAAACCAGTGTTGACTGGTTTTGATTAGTTTTGAATTGTTTGCACTGGTTTTCGACCGGTTTGGACCGGTTATGAAAGGTTTGGACAGGTTTTGACAAGTTTTGATCGGTTTTGACGGGTTTTGAGTTGTTTGCACCTAGTTTTGACCGGTTTGGACCGGATTGATAGGTTTTGATCAGTTTTGACTTGTTTGCACTGGTTTTGTACCAGTTTCGATAGGTTTTCGACCGGTTTGGACCGGATTTGACAGGTTTGGACAGGTTTGGAAAGTTTTGACTGGTTTTGACGGGTTTTGCACCTATTTTAGACAGGTTTGGATAGGTTTTTGACCGGTTTGGAGAGGTTTGACCTGTTTGCACAGGTTTTGACCAGTTTTCACTGGTTTTAAACCGGTTTGCGACAGGTTTTGACCAGTTTTGATCGGTTTTGACGGGTTTTGAGTTGTTTGCACCTAGTTTTGACCGGTTTGGACCGGATTGATACGTTTTGATCAGTTTTGACTTGTTTGCACTGGTTTTGGACCAGTTTCGATAGGTTTTCGACCGGTTTGGACCGGTTTTGACAGGTTTGGACAGGTTTGGAAAAGTTTTGACTGGTTTTGACGGGTTTTGCACCTATTTTAGACAGGTTTGGATAGGTTTTTGACCGGTTTGGAGAGGTTTGACCTGTTTGCACAGGTTTTGACCAGTTTTGATCGGTTTTGACGGGTTTTGAGTTGTTTGCACCTTTTTTTGACCGGTTTGGACCGGATTGATAGGTTTTGATCAGTTTTGACTTGTTTGCACTGGTTTTGGACCAGTTTCGATAGGTTTTCGACCGGTTTGGACCGGTTTGGACAGGTTTCGACAGGTTTGGAAAAGTTTTGACTGGTTTTGACGGGTTTTGCACCTATTTTAGACAGGTTTGGATAGGTTTTTGACCGGTTTGGAGAGGTTTGACCTGTTTGCACAGGTTTTGACCAGTTTTCACTGGTTTTAAACCGGTTTGCGACAGGTTTTGACCAGTTTTGATCGGTTTTAAACCGGTGTTGACTGGTTTTGATCGGTTTTGACTTGTTTTCACCAGTTTTGGAATGGTTTCGATAGGTTTCGACAGGTTTGACCAGTTTTGATCTGTTTTCACCTGTTTATAACCAATTTGGAAGGTTTTGACCGGTATTGACTCATTTTCACCAGTTTTGGTCCGCCTTGTATAGGTTTTCGACCGGTTTGGACCGTTTGGACAGGTTTGCTCAGGTTTTGACTCATTTAAACCTGTACACAACAGGTTTGGAAAGGTGTCGACCGGTTTGCGGTTTGGTTGGGTTTTGACAGTATTGTTTATGTTTTAACTAATTATGATCGGATTTGACTGGTTTAAAACCGGTTTGGACAGGTTTTGACCTTTTTTGTCTTGTTTGCAATGGTTGTGGACCGGTTTGGACAGGTTGTGACCGGTTTGAAATGGTTTTGGACAGGTTTGGACCGGTTTGGACAGGTTTTGGACCGGTTTTGATATGTTTGCACAGGTTTTGACCAGTTTTGATCAGTTTTGACTGGTTTAAAACCAGTGTTGACTGGTTTTGATTAGTTTTGAATTGTTTGCACTGGTTTTCGACCGGTTTGGACCGGTTATGAAAGGTTTGGACAGGTTTTGACAAGTTTTGATCGGTTTTGACGGGTTTTGAGTTGTTTGCACCTATTTTTGACCGGTTTGGACCGGTTTGACCGGTTTAAAACCAGTGTTGACTGGTTTTGATTAGTTTTGACTTGTTTGCACTGGTTTTCGACCGTTCTGGACCGGTTTTGAAAGGTTTGGACAGGTTTTGACAAGTTTTGATCGGTTTTGACGGGTTTTGAGTTGTTTGCACCTATTTTTGACCGGTTTGGACCGGTTTGACAGGTTTGCACAGGTTTTGACCTAATTTCACTGGTTTTAAACCGGTTTGCGACAGGTTTTGACCAGTTTTGATCAGTTTTGACCGGTTTTAAACCTGTGTTGACTGGTTTCGATAGGTTTCGACAGGTTTGAACCGGTTTTGACAGGTTTTGACCAGTTTTGACCGGTTTTAAAACGGTGTTG
Source organism: Glandiceps talaboti (assembly GCF_964340395.1). NCBI lineage: Eukaryota > Metazoa > Hemichordata > Enteropneusta > Spengelidae > Glandiceps > Glandiceps talaboti. The sequence goes on from NW_027554291.1 coordinate 189,824, forward strand.
ACTGGTTTTGATCAGTTTTGATCGGTTTTGACTTGTTTTCACCAGTTTTGGAATGTTTTCGATAGGTTTCGACAGGTTTGAACCAGTTTTGACAGGTTTTGACCAGTTTTGATCTGTTTTCACCTGTTTATAACCAATTTGGAAGGTTTTGACCGGTATTGATATGTTTGCACAGGTTTTGACCAGTTTTGATCAGTTTTGACCGGTTTAAAACCAATGTTGACTGGTTTTGATCAGTTTTGACTTGTTTAAAACCAGTGTTGACTGGTTTTGATTAGTTTTGACTTGTTTGCACTGGTTTTCGACCGTTCTGGACCTGTTATTAAAGGTTTGGACAGGTTTGGACAAGTTTTGATCGGTTTTGACGGGTTTTGAGTTGTTTGCACTGGTTTTGGACCAGTTTCGATAGGTTTTCGACCGGTTTGGACTGGTTTGGACAGGTTTGGACAGGTTTGGAAAAGTTTTGACTGGTTTTGACGGGTTTTGCACCTATTTTAGACAGGTTTGGATAGGTTTTTGACCGGTTTGGAGAGGTTTGACCTGTTTGCACAGGTTTTGACCAGTTTTCACTGGTTTTAAACCGGTTTGCGACTTGTTTTCACCAGTTTTGAAATGGTTTCGATAGGTTTCGACAGCTTTGACCAGTTTTGATCTGTTTTCGCCTGTTTATAACCAATTTGGAAGGTTTTGACCGGTATTGACTCATTTTCACCAGTTTAGTCCGCCTTGTATAGGTTTTCGACCGGTTTGGACCGTTTGGACAGGTTTGCTCAGGTTTTGACTCATTTAAACCTGTACACAACAGGTTTGGAAAGGTGTCGACCGGTTTGCGGTTTGGTTGGGTTTTGACAGTATTGTTTATGTTTTAACTAATTATGATCGGATTTGACTGGTTTAAAACCGGTTTGGACAGGTTTTGACCTTTTTTGTCTTGTTTGCAATGGTTGTGGACCGGTTTGGACAGGTTGTGACCGGTTTGAAATGGTTTTGGACAGGTTTGGACCGGTTTGGACAGGTTTTGGACCGGTTTTGATATGTTTGCACAGGTTTTGACCAGTTTTGATCAGTTTTGACTGGTTTAAAACCAGTGTTGACTGGTTTTGATTAGTTTTGAATTGTTTGCACTGGTTTTCGACCGGTTTGGACCGGTTATGAAAGGTTTGGACAGGTTTTGACAAGTTTTGATCGGTTTTGACGGGTTTTGAGTTGTTTGCACCTATTTTTGACCGGTTTGGACCGGTTTGACAGGTTTGCACAGGTTTTGACCTAATTTCACTGGTTTTAAACCGGTTTGCGACAGGTTTTGACCAGTTTTGATCAGTTTTGACCGGTTTTAAACCTGTGTTGACTGGTTTCGATAGGTTTGGACAGGTTTGAACCGGTTTGGACAGGTTTTGACAAGTTTTGATCGGTTTTGACGGGTTTTGAGTTGTTTGCACCTAGTTTTGACCGGTTTGGACCGGATTGATAGGTTTTGATCAGTTTTGACTTGTTTGCACTGGTTTTGTACCAGTTTCGATAGGTTTTCGACCGGTTTGGACCGGATTTGACAGGTTTGGACAGGTTTGGAAAGTTTTGACTGGTTTTGACGGGTTTTGCACCTATTTTAGACAGGTTTGGATAGGTTTTTGACCGGTTTGGAGAGGTTTGACCTGTTTGCACAGGTTTTGACCAGTTTTCACTGGTTTTAAACCGGTTTGCGACAGGTTTTGACCAGTTTTGATCGGTTTTGACGGGTTTTGAGTTGTTTGCACCTAGTTTTGACCGGTTTGGACCGGATTGATACGTTTTGATCAGTTTTGACTTGTTTGCACTGGTTTTGGACCAGTTTCGATAGGTTTTCGACCGGTTTGGACAGGTTTGGACAGGTTTGGAAAAGTTTTGACTGGTTTTGACGGGTTTTGCACCTATTTTAGACAGGTTTGGATAGGTTTTTGACCGGTTTGGAGAGGTTTGACCTGTTTGCACAGGTTTTGACCAGTTTTCACTGGTTTTAAACCGGTTTTGACTTGTTTTCACCATTTTTTTAATGGTTTCGATAGGTTTCGACAGCTTTGACCAGTTTTGATCTGTTTTCACCTGTTTATAACCAATTTGGAAGGTTTTGACCGGTATTGACTCATTTTCACCAGTTTTGGTCCGCCTTGTATAGGTTTTCGACCGGTTTGGACCGTTTGGACAGGTTTGCTCAGGTTTTGACTCATTTAAACCTGTACACAACAGGTTTGGAAAGGTGTCGACCAGTTTGCGGTTTGGTTGGGTTTTGACAGTATTGTTTATGTTTTAACTAATTATGATCGGATTTGACTGGTTTAAAACCGGTTTGGACAGGTTTTGACCTTTTTTGTCTTGTTTGCAATGGTTGTGGACCGGTTTGGACAGGTTGTGACCGGTTTGAAATGGTTTTGGACAGGTTTGGACCGGTTTGGACAGGTTTTGGACCGGTTTTGATATGTTTGCACAGGTTTTGACCAGTTTTGATCAGTTTTGACTGGTTTAAAACCAGTGTTGACTGGTATTGATTAGTTTTGAATTGTTTGCACTGGTTTTCGACCGGTTTGGACCGGTTATTAAAGGTTTGGACAGGTTTTGACAAGTTTCGATCGGTTTTGAAGGGTTTTGAGTTGTTTGCACCTAGTTTTGACCGGTTTGGACCGGATTGATAGGTTTTGATCAGTTTTGACTTGTTTGCACTGGTTTTGGACCAGTTTCGATAGGTTTTCGACCGGTTTGGACCGGTTTTGACAGGTTTGATCGGTTTTGACTTGTTTTCACCAGTTTTGGAATGTTTTCGATAGGTTTCGACAGGTTTGAACCAGTTTTGACAGGTTTTGACCAGTTTTGATATGTTTTCACCTGTTTATAACCAATTTGGAAGGTTTTGACCGGTATTGATATGTTTGCACAGGTTTTGACCAGTTTTGATCAGTTTTGACCGGTTTAAAACCAATGTTGACTGGTTTTGATCAGTTTTGACTTGTTTAAAACCAGTGTTGACTGGTTTTGATTAGTTTTGACTTGTTTGCACTGGTTTTCGACCGTTCTGGACCTGTTATTAAAGGTTTGGACAGGTTTTGACAAGTTTTGATCGGTTTTGACGGGTTTTGAGTTGTTTGCACTGGTTTTGGACCAGTTTCGATAGGTTTTCGACCGGTTTGGACTGGTTTGGACAGGTTTGGACAGGTTTGGAAAAGTTTTGACTGGTTTTGACGGGTTTTGCACCTATTTTAGACAGGTTTGGATAGGTTTTTGACCGGTTTGGAGAGGTTTGACCTGTTTGCACAGGTTTTGACCAGTTTTCACTGGTTTTAAACCGGTTTGCGACAGGTTTTGACCAGTTTTGATCGGTTTTAAACCGGTGTTGACTGGTTTTGATCGGTTTTGACTTGTTTTCACCAGTTTTGAAATGGTTTCGATAGGTTTCGACAGCTTTGACCAGTTTTGATCTGTTTTCGCCTGTTTATAACCAATTTGGAAGGTTTTGACCGGTATTGACTCATTTTCACCAGTTTAGTCCGCCTTGTATAGGTTTTCGACCGGTTTGGACCGTTTGGACAGGTTTGCTCAGGTTTTGACTCATTTAAACCTGTACACAACAGGTTTGGAAAGGTGTCGACCGGTTTGCGGTTTGGTTGGGTTTTGACAGTATTGTTTATGTTTTAACTAATTATGATCGGATTTGACTGGTTTAAAACCGGTTTGGACAGGTTTTGACCTTTTTTGTCTTGTTTGCAATGGTTGTGGACCGGTTTGGACAGGTTGTGACCGGTTTGAAATGGTTTTGGACAGGTTTGGACCGGTTTGGACAGGTTTTGGACCGGTTTTGATATGTTTGCACAGGTTTTGACCAGTTTTGATCAGTTTTGACTGGTTTAAAACCAGTGTTGACTGGTTTTGATTAGTTTTGAATTGTTTGCACTGGTTTTCGACCGGTTTGGACCGGTTATGAAAGGTTTGGACAGGTTTTGACAAGTTTTGATCGGTTTTGACGGGTTTTGAGTTGTTTGCACCTATTTTTGACCGGTTTGGACCGGTTTGACAGGTTTGCACAGGTTTTGACCTAATTTCACTGGTTTTAAACCGGTTTGCGACAGGTTTTGACCAGTTTTGATCAGTTTTGACCGGTTTTAAACCTGTGTTGACTGGTTTCGATAGGTTTCGACAGGTTTGAACCGGTTTGGACAGGTTTTGACAAGTTTTGATCGGTTTTGACGGGTTTTGAGTTGTTTGCACCTAGTTTTGACCGGTTTGGACCGGATTGATAGGTTTTGATCAGTTTTGACTTGTTTGCACTGGTTTTGTACCAGTTTCGATAGGTTTTCGACCGGTTTGGACCGGATTTGACAGGTTTGGACAGGTTTGGAAAGTTTTGACTGGTTTTGACGGGTTTTGCACCTATTTTAGACAGGTTTGGATAGGTTTTTGACCGGTTTGGAGAGGTTTGACCTGTTTGCACAGGTTTTGACCAGTTTTCACTGGTTTTAAACCGGTTTGCGACAGGTTTTGACCAGTTTTGATCGGTTTTGACGGGTTTTGAGTTGTTTGCACCTAGTTTTGACCGGTTTGGACCGGATTGATACGTTTTGATCAGTTTTGACTTGTTTGCACTGGTTTTGGACCAGTTTCGATAGGTTTTCGACCGGTTTGGACAGGTTTGGACAGGTTTGGAAAAGTTTTGACTGGTTTTGACGGGTTTTGCACCTATTTTAGACAGGTTTGGATAGGTTTTTGACCGGTTTGGAGAGGTTTGACCTGTTTGCACAGGTTTTGACCAGTTTTCACTGGTTTTAAACCGGTTTTGACTTGTTTTCACCAGTTTTGGAATGGTTTCGATAGGTTTCGACAGCTTTGACTAGTTTTGATCTGTTTTCACCTGTTTATAACCAATTTGGAAGGTTTTGACCGGTATTGACTCATTTTCACCAGTTTTGGTCCGCCTTGTATAGGTTTTCGACCGGTTTGGACCGTTTGGACAGGTTTGCTCAGGTTTTGACTCATTTAAACCTGTACACAACAGGTTTGGAAAGGTGTCGACCAGTTTGCGGTTTGGTTGGGTTTTGACAGTATTGTTTATGTTTTAACTAATTATGATCGGATTTGACTGGTTTAAAACCGGTTTGGACAGGTTTTGACCTTTTTTGTCTTGTTTGCAATGGTTGTGGACCGGTTTGGACAGGTTGTGACCGGTTTGAAATGGTTTTGGACAGGTTTGGACCGGTTTGGACAGGTTTTGGACCGGTTTTGATATGTTTGCACAGGTTTTGACCAGTTTTGATCAGTTTTGACTGGTTTAAAACCAGTGTTGACTGGTTTTGATTAGTTTTGAATTGTTTGCACTGGTTTTCGACCGGTTTGGACCGGTTATTAAAGGTTTGGACAGGTTTTGACAAGTTTCGATCGGTTTTGAAGGGTTTTGAGTTGTTTGCACCTAGTTTTGACCGGTTTGGACCGGATTGATAGGTTTTGATCAGTTTTGACTTGTTTGCACTGGTTTTGGACCAGTTTCGATAGGTTTTCGACCGGTTTGGACCGGTTTTGACAGGTTTGGACAGGTTTGGAAAAGTTTTGACTGGTTTTGACGGGTTTTGCACCTATTTTAGACAGGTTTGGATAGGTTTTTGACCGGTTTGGAGAGGTTTGACCTGTTTGCACAGGTTTTGACCAGTTTTCACTGGTTTTAAACCGGTTTGCGACAGGTTTTGACCAGTTTTGATCGGTTTTGACGGGTTTTGAGTTGTTTGCACCTATTTTTGACCGGTTTGGACCGGTTTGACAGGTTTTGATCAGTTTTGACTTGTTTGCACTGGTTTTGGACCAGTTTGGATGGGTTTTCGACCGGTTTTGAAAGGTTTGGACAGGTTTTGACAAGTTTTGATCGGTTTTGACGGGTTTTGAGTTGTTTGCACCTATTTTTGACCAGTTTGGACCGGTTTGGACCGGTTTGGACAGGTTTTGGACCGGTTTTGATATGTTTGCACAGGTTTTGACCAGTTTTGATCAGTTTTGACCGGTTTAAAACCAGTGTTGACTGGTTTTGATCAGTTTTGACTTGTTTAAAACCAGTGTTGACTGGTTTTGATTAGTTTTGACTTGTTTGCACTGGTTTTCGACCGTTCTGGACCTGTTATTAAAGGTTTGGACAGGTTTTGACAAGTTTTGATCGGTTTTGACGGGTTTTGAGTTGTTTGCACCTAGTTTTGACCGGTTTGGACCGGATTGATAGGTTTTGATCAGTTTTGACTTGTTTGCACTGGTTTTGGACCAGTTTCGATAGGTTTTCGACCGGTTTGGACCGGTTTGGACAGGTTTGGACAGGTTTGGAAAAGTTTTGACTGGTTTTGACGGGTTTTGCACCTATTTTAGACAGGTTTGGATAGGTTTTTGACCGGTTTGGAGAGGTTTGACCTGTTTGCACAGGTTTTGACCAGTTTTCACTGGTTTTAAACCGGTTTGCGACAGGTTTTGACCAGTTTTGATCGGTTTTAAACCGGTGTTGACTGGTTTTGATCGGTTTTGACTTGTTTTCACCAGTTTTGAAATGGTTTCGATAGGTTTCGACAGCTTTGACCAGTTTTGATCTGTTTTCGCCTGTTTATAACCAATTTGGAAGGTTTTGACCGGTATTGACTCATTTTCACCTGTTTTGGTCCGCCTTGTATAGGTTTTCGACCGGTTTGGACCGTTTGGACAGGTTTGCTCAGGTTTTGACTCATTTAAACCTGTACACAACAGGTTTGGAAAGGTGTCGACCGGTTTGCGGTTTGGTTGGGTTTTGACAGTATTGTTTATGTTTTAACTAATTATGATCGGATTTGACTGGTTTAAAACCGGTTTGGACAGGTTTTGACCTTTTTTGTCTTGTTTGCAATGGTTGTGGACCGGTTTGGACAGGTTGTGACCGGTTTGAAATGGTTTTGGACAGGTTTGGACCGGTTTGGACAGGTTTTGGACCGGTTTTGATATGTTTGCACAGGTTTTGACCAGTTTTGATCAGTTTTGACTGGTTTAAAACCAGTGTTGACTGGTTTTGATTAGTTTTGAATTGTTTGCACTGGTTTTCGACCGGTTTGGACCGGTTATGAAAGGTTTGGACAGGTTTTGACAAGTTTTGATCGGTTTTGACGGGTTTTGAGTTGTTTGCACCTATTTTTGACCGGTTTGGACCGGTTTGACCGGTTTAAAACCAGTGTTGACTGGTTTTGATTAGTTTTGACAGGTTTGCACTGGTTTTGACCTAATTTCACTGGTTTTAAACCGGTTTGCGACAGGTTTTGACCAGTTTTGATCAGTTTTGACCGGTTTTAAACCTGTGTTGACTGGTTTCGATAGGTTTCGACAGGTTTGAACCGGTTTGGACAGGTTTTGACAAGTTTTGATCGGTTTTGACGGGTTTTGAGTTGTTTGCACCTAGTTTTGACCGGTTTGGACCGGATTGATAGGTTTTGATCAGTTTTGACTTGTTTGCACTGGTTTTGTACCAGTTTCGATAGGTTTTCGACCGGTTTGGACCGGATTTGACAGGTTTGGACAGGTTTGGAAAAGTTTTGACTGGTTTTAAAACGGTGTTGACTGGTTTTGATCAGTTTTGATCGGTTTTGACTTGTTTTCACCAGTTTTGGAATGTTTTCGATAGGTTTCGACAGGTTTGAACCAGTTTTGACAGGTTTTGACCAGTTTTGATCTGTTTTCACCTGTTTATAACCAATTTGGAAGGTTTTGACCGGTATTGATATGTTTGCACAGGTTTTGACCAGTTTTGATCAGTTTTGACCGGTTTAAAACCAGTGTTGACTGGTTTTGATCAGTTTTGACTTGTTTAAAACCAGTGTTGACTGGTTTTGATTAGTTTTGACTTGTTTGCACTGGTTTTCGACCGTTCTGGACCTGTTATTAAAGGTTTGGACAGGTTTTGACAAGTTTAGATCGGTTTTGAAGGGTTTTGAGTTGTTTGCACCTAGTTTTGACCGGTTTGGACCGGATTGATAGGTTTTGATCAGTTTTGACTTGTTTGCACTGGTTTTGGACCAGTTTCGATAGGTTTTCGACCGGTTTGGACCGGTTTTGACAGGTTTGGACAGGTTTGGAAAAGTTTTGACTGGTTTTGACGGGTTTTGCACCTATTTTAGACAGGTTTGGATAGGTTTTTGACCGGTTTGGAGAGGTTTGACCTGTTTGCACAGGTTTTGACCAGTTTTCACTGGTTTTAAACCGGTTTGCGACAGGTTTTGACCAGTTTTGATCGGTTTTGACGGGTTTTGAGTTGTTTGCACCTATTTTTGACCGGTTTGGACCGGTTTGACAGGTTTTGATCAGTTTTGACTTGTTTGCACTGGTTTTGGACCAGTTTGGATGGGTTTTCGACCGGTTTTGAAAGGTTTGGACAGGTTTTGACAAGTTTTGATCGGTTTTGACGGGTTTTGAGTTGTTTGCACCTATTTTTGACCAGTTTGGACCGGTTTGGACAGGTTTTGGACCGGTTTTGATATGTTTGCACAGGTTTTGACAAGTTTTGATCAGTTTTGACCGGTTTAAAACCAGTGTTGACTGGTTTTGATCAGTTTTGACTTGTTTAAAACCAGTGTTGACTGGTTTTGATTAGTTTTGACTTGTTTGCACTGGTTTTCGACCGTTCTGGACCTGTTATTAAAGGTTTGGACAGGTTTTGACAAGTTTTGATCGGTTTTGACGGGTTTTGAGTTGTTTGCACCTAGTTTTGACCGGTTTGGACCGGATTGATAGGTTTTGATCAGTTTTGACTTGTTTGCACTGGTTTTGGACCAGTTTCGATAGGTTTTCGACCGGTTTGGACCGGTTTTGACAGGTTTGGACAGGTTTGGAAAAGTTTTGACTGGTTTTGACGGGTTTTGCACCTATTTTAGACAGGTTTGGATAGGTTTTTGACCGGTTTGGAGAGGTTTGACCTGTTTGCACAGGTTTTGACCAGTTTTGATCGGTTTTGACGGGTTTTGAGTTGTTTGCACCTTTTTTTGACCGGTTTGGACCGGATTGATAGGTTTTGATCAGTTTTGACTTGTTTGCACTGGTTTTGGACCAGTTTCGATAGGTTTTCGACCGGTTTGGACCGGTTTGGACAGGTTTCGACAGGTTTGGAAAAGTTTTGACTGGTTTTGACGGGTTTTGCACCTATTTTAGACAGGTTTGGATAGGTTTTTGACCGGTTTGGAGAGGTTTGACCTGTTTGCACAGGTTTTGACCAGTTTTCACTGGTTTTAAACCGGTTTGCGACAGGTTTTGACCAGTTTTGATCGGTTTTAAACCGGTGTTGACTGGTTTTGATCGGTTTTGACTTGTTTTCACCAGTTTTGGAATGGTTTCGATAGGTTTCGACAGGTTTGACCAGTTTTGATCTGTTTTCACCTGTTTATAACCAATTTGGAAGGTTTTGACCGGTATTGACTCATTTTCACCAGTTTTGGTCCGCCTTGTATAGGTTTTCGACCGGTTTGGACCGTTTGGACAGGTTTGCTCAGGTTTTGACTCATTTAAACCTGTACACAACAGGTTTGGAAAGGTGTCGACCGGTTTGCGGTTTGGTTGGGTTTTGACAGTATTGTTTATGTTTTAACTAATTATGATCGGATTTGACTGGTTTAAAACCGGTTTGGACAGGTTTTGACCTTTTTTGTCTTGTTTGCAATGGTTGTGGACCGGTTTGGACAGGTTGTGACCGGTTTGAAATGGTTTTGGACAGGTTTGGACCGGTTTGGACAGGTTTTGGACCGGTTTTGATATGTTTGCACAGGTTTTGACCAGTTTTGATCAGTTTTGACTGGTTTAAAACCAGTGTTGACTGGTTTTGATTAGTTTTGAATTGTTTGCACTGGTTTTCGACCGGTTTGGACCGGTTATGAAAGGTTTGGACAGGTTTTGACAAGTTTTGATCGGTTTTGACGGGTTTTGAGTTGTTTGCACCTATTTTTGACCGGTTTGGACCGGTTTGACCGGTTTAAAACCAGTGTTGACTGGTTTTGATTAGTTTTGACTTGTTTGCACTGGTTTTCGACCGTTCTGGACCGGTTTTGAAAGGTTTGGACAGGTTTTGACAAGTTTTGATCGGTTTTGACGGGTTTTGAGTTGTTTGCACCTATTTTTGACCGGTTTGGACCGGTTTGACAGGTTTGCACAGGTTTTGACCTAATTTCACTGGTTTTAAACCGGTTTGCGACAGGTTTTGACCAGTTTTGATCAGTTTTGACCGGTTTTAAACCTGTGTTGACTGGTTTCGATAGGTTTCGACAGGTTTGAACCGGTTTTGACAGGTTTTGACCAGTTTTGACCGGTTTTAAAACGGTGTTGACTGGTTTTGATCAGTTTTGATCGGTTTTGACTTGTTTTCACCAGTTTTGGAATGTTTTCGATAGGTTTCGACAGGTTTGAACCAGTTTTGACAGGTTTTGACCAGTTTTGATCTGTTTTCACCTGTTTATAACCAATTTGGAAGGTTTTGACCGGTATTGATATGTTTGCACAGGTTTTGACCAGTTTTGATCAGTTTTGACCGGTTTAAAACCAGTGTTGACTGGTTTTGATCAGTTTTGACTTGTTTAAAACCAGTGTTGACTGGTTTTGATTAGTTTTGACTTGTTTGCACTGGTTTTCGACCGTTCTGGACCTGTTATTAAAGGTTTGGACAGGTTTTGACAAGTTTTGATCGGTTTTGACGGGTTTTGAGTTGTTTGCACTGGTTTTGGACCAGTTTCGATAGGTTTTCGACCGGTTTGGACTGGTTTGGACAGGTTTGGACAGGTTTGGAAAAGTTTTGACTGGTTTTGACGGGTTTTGCACCTATTTTAGACAGGTTTGGATAGGTTTTTGACCGGTTTGGAGAGGTTTGACCTGTTTGCACAGGTTTTGACCAGTTTTCACTGGTTTTAAACCGGTTTGCGACAGGTTTTGACCAGTTTTGATCGGTTTTAAACCGGTGTTGACTGGTTTTGATCGGTTTTGACTTGTTTTCACCAGTTTTGAAATGGTTTCGATAGGTTTCGACAGCTTTGACCAGTTTTGATCTGTTTTCGCCTGTTTATAACCAATTTGGAAGGTTTTGACCGGTATTGACTCATTTTCACCAGTTTTGGTCCGCCTTGTATAGGTTTTCGAACGGTTTGGACCGTTTGGACAGGTTTGCTCAGGTTTTGACTCATTTAAACCTGTACACAACAGGTTTGGAAAGGTGTCGACCGGTTTGCGGTTTGGTTGGGTTTTGACAGTATTGTTTATGTTTTAACTAATTATGATCGGATTTGACTGGTTTAAAACCGGTTTGGACAGGTTTTGACCTTTTTTGTCTTGTTTGCAATGGTTGTGGACCGGTTTGGACAGGTTGTGACCGGTTTGAAATGGTTTTGGACAGGTTTGGACCGGTTTGGACAGGTTTTGGACCGGTTTTGATATGTTTGCACAGGTTTTGACCAGTTTTGATCAGTTTTGACTGGTTTAAAACCAGTGTTGACTGGTTTTGATTAGTTTTGAATTGTTTGCACTGGTTTTCGACCGGTTTGGACCGGTTATGAAAGGTTTGGACAGGTTTTGACAAGTTTTGATCGGTTTTGACGGGTTTTGAGTTGTTTGCACCTATTTTTGACCGGTTTGGACCGGTTTGACAGGTTTGCACAGGTTTTGACCTAATTTCACTGGTTTTAAACCGGTTTGCGACAGGTTTTGACCAGTTTTGATCAGTTTTGACCGGTTTTAAACCTGTGTTGACTGGTTTCGATAGGTTTCGACAGGTTTGAACCGGTTTGGACAGGTTTTGACAAGTTTTGATCGGTTTTGACGGGTTTTGAGTTGTTTGCACCTAGTTTTGACCGGTTTGGACCGGATTGATAGGTTTTGATCAGTTTTGACTTGTTTGCACTGGTTTTGTACCAGTTTCGATAGGTTTTCGACCGGTTTGGACCGGATTTGACAGGTTTGGACAGGTTTGGAAAGTTTTGACTGGTTTTGACGGGTTTTGCACCTATTTTAGACAGGTTTGGATAGGTTTTTGACCGGTTTGGAGAGGTTTGACCTGTTTGCACAGGTTTTGACCAGTTTTCACTGGTTTTAAACCGGTTTGCGACAGGTTTTGACCAGTTTTGATCGGTTTTGACGGGTTTTGAGTTGTTTGCACCTAGTTTTGACCGGTTTGGACCGGATTGATACGTTTTGATCAGTTTTGACTTGTTTGCACTGGTTTTGGACCAGTTTCGATAGGTTTTCGACCGGTTTGGACCGGTTTTGACAGGTTTGGACAGGTTTGGAAAAGTTTTGACTGGTTTTGACGGGTTTTGCACCTATTTTAGACAGGTTTGGATAGGTTTTTGACCGGTTTGGAGAGGTTTGACCTGTTTGCACAGGTTTTGACCAGTTTTGATCGGTTTTGACGGGTTTTGAGTTGTTTGCACCTTTTTTTTGACCGGTTTGGACCGGATTGATAGGTTTTGATCAGTTTTGACTTGTTTGCACTGGTTTTGGACCAGTTTCGATAGGTTTTCGACCGGTTTGAACCGGTTTTGACAGGTTTTGACCAGTTTTGACCGGTTTTAAAACGGTGTTGACTGGTTTTGATCAGTTTTGATCGGTTTTGACTTGTTTTCACCAGTTTTGGAATGTTTTCGATAGGTTTCGACAGGTTTGAACCAGTTTTGACAGGTTCTGACCAGTTTTGATCTGTTTTCACCTGTTTATAACCAATTTGGAAGGTTTTGACCGGTATTGATATGTTTGCACAGGTTTTGACCAGTTTTGATCAGTTTTGACCGGTTTAAAACCAGTGTTGACTGGTTTTGATCAGTTTTGACTTGTTTAAAACCAGTGTTGACTGGTTTTGATTAGTTTTGACTTGTTTGCACTGGTTTTCGACCGTTCTGGACCTGTTATTAAAGGTTTGGACAGGTTTTGACAAGTTTTGATCGGTTTTGACGGGTTTTGAGTTGTTTGCACTGGTTTTGGACCAGTTTCGATAGGTTTTCGACCGGTTTGGACTGGTTTGGACAGGTTTGGACAGGTTTGGAAAAGTTTTGACTGGTTTTGACGGGTTTTGCACCTATTTTAGACAGGTTTGGATAGGTTTTTGACCGGTTTGGAGAGGTTTGACCTGTTTGCACAGGTTTTGACCAGTTTTCACTGGTTTTAAACCGGTTTGCGACAGGTTTTGACCAGTTTTGATCGGTTTTAAACCGGTGTTGACTGGTTTTGATCGGTTTTGACTTGTTTTCACCAGTTTTGAAATGGTTTCGATAGGTTTCGACAGCTTTGACCAGTTTTGATCTGTTTTCGCCTGTTTATAACCAATTTGGAAGGTTTTGACCGGTATTGACTCATTTTCACCAGTTTTGGTCCGCCTTGTATAGGTTTTCGACCGGTTTGGACCGTTTGGACAGGTTTGCTCAGGTTTTGACTCATTTAAACCTGTACACAACAGGTTTGGAAAGGTGTCGACCGGTTTGCGGTTTGGTTGGGTTTTGACAGTATTGTTTATGTTTTAACTAATTATGATCGGATTTGACTGGTTTAAAACCGGTTTGGACAGGTTTTGACCTTTTTTGTCTTGTTTGCAATGGTTGTGGACCGGTTTGGACAGGTTGTGACCGGTTTGAAATGGTTTTGGACAGGTTTGGACCGGTTTGGACAGGTTTTGGACCGGTTTTGATATGTTTGCACAGGTTTTGACCAGTTTTGATCAGTTTTGACTGGTTTAAAACCAGTGTTGACTGGTTTTGATTAGTTTTGAATTGTTTGCACTGGTTTTCGACCGGTTTGGACCGGTTATGAAAGGTTTGGACAGGTTTTGACAAGTTTTGATCGGTTTTGACGGGTTTTGAGTTGTTTGCACCTATTTTTGACCGGTTTGAACCGGTTTGACAGGTTTGCACAGGTTTTGACCTAATTTCACTGGTTTTAAACCGGTTTGCGACAGGTTTTGACCAGTTTTGATCAGTTTTGACCGGTTTTAAACCTGTGTTGACTGGTTTCGATAGGTTTCGACAGGTTTGAACCGGTTTGGACAGGTTTTGACAAGTTTTGATCGGTTTTGACGGGTTTTGAGTTGTTTGCACCTAGTTTTGACCGGTTTGGACCGGATTGATAGGTTTTGATCAGTTTTGACTTGTTTGCACTGGTTTTGTACCAGTTTCGATAGGTTTTCGACCGGTTTGGACCGGATTTGACAGGTTTGGACAGGTTTGGAAAGTTTTGACTGGTTTTGACGGGTTTTGCACCTATTTTAGACAGGTTTGGATAGGTTTTTGACCGGTTTGGAGAGGTTTGACCTGTTTGCACAGGTTTTGACCAGTTTTCACTGGTTTTAAACCGGTTTGCGACAGGTTTTGACCAGTTTTGATCGGTTTTGACGGGTTTTGAGTTGTTTGCACCTAGTTTTGACCGGTTTGGACCGGATTGATACGTTTTGATCAGTTTTGACTTGTTTGCACTGGTTTTGGACCAGTTTCGATAGGTTTTCGACCGGTTTGGACCGGTTTTGACAGGTTTGGACAGGTTTGGAAAAGTTTTGACTGGTTTTGACGGGTTTTGCACCTATTTTAGACAGGTTTGGATAGGTTTTTGACCGGTTTGGAGAGGTTTGACCTGTTTGCACAGGTTTTGACCAGTTTTGATCGGTTTTGACGGGTTTTGAGTTGTTTGCACCTTTTTTTTGACCGGTTTGGACCGGATTGATAGGTTTTGATCAGTTTTGACTTGTTTGCACTGGTTTTGGACCAGTTTCGATAGGTTTTCGACCGGTTTGGACCGGTTTGGACAGGTTTCGACAGGTTTGGAAAAGTTTTGACTGGTTTTGACGGGTTTTGCACCTATTTTAGACAGGTTTGGATAGGTTTTTGACCGGTTTGGAGAGGTTTGACCTGTTTGCACAGGTTTTGACCAGTTTTCACTGGTTTTAAACCGGTTTGCGACAGGTTTTGACCAGTTTTGATCGGTTTTAAACCGGTGTTGACTGGTTTTGATCGGTTTTGACTTGTTTTCACCAGTTTTGGAATGGTTTCGATAGGTTTCGACAGGTTTGACCAGTTTTGATCTGTTTTCACCTGTTTATAACCAATTTGGAAGGTTTTGACCGGTATTGACTCATTTTCACCAGTTTTGGTCCGCCTTGTATAGGTTTTCGACCGGTTTGGACCGTTTGGACAGGTTTGCTCAGGTTTTGACTCATTTAAACCTGTACACAACAGGTTTGGAAAGGTGTCGACCGGTTTGCGGTTTGGTTGGGTTTTGACAGTATTGTTTATGTTTTAACTAATTATGATCGGATTTGACTGGTTTAAAACCGGTTTGGACAGGTTTTGACCTTTTTTGTCTTGTTTGCAATGGTTGTGGACCGGTTTGGACAGGTTGTGACCGGTTTGAAATGGTTTTGGACAGGTTTGGACCGGTTTGGACAGGTTTTGGACCGGTTTTGATATGTTTGCACAGGTTTTGACCAGTTTTGATCAGTTTTGACTGGTTTAAAACCAGTGTTGACTGGTTTTGATTAGTTTTGAATTGTTTGCACTGGTTTTCGACCGGTTTGGACCGGTTATGAAAGGTTTGGACAGGTTTTGACAAGTTTTGATCGGTTTTGACGGGTTTTGAGTTGTTTGCACCTATTTTTGACCGGTTTGGACCGGTTTGACCGGTTTAAAACCAGTGTTGACTGGTTTTGATTAGTTTTGACTTGTTTGCACTGGTTTTCGACCGTTCTGGACCGGTTTTGAAAGGTTTGGACAGGTTTTGACAAGTTTTGATCGGTTTTGACGGGTTTTGAGTTGTTTGCACCTATTTTTGACCGGTTTGGACCGGTTTGACAGGTTTGCACAGGTTTTGACCTAATTTCACTGGTTTTAAACCGGTTTGCGACAGGTTTTGACCAGTTTTGATCAGTTTTGATCGGTTTTAAACCTGTGTTGACTGGTTTCGATAGGTTTCGACAGGTTTGAACCGGTTTTGACAGGTTTTGACCAGTTTTGACCGGTTTTAAAACGGTGTTGACTGGTTTTGATCAGTTTTGATCGGTTTTGACTTGTTTTCACCAGTTTTGGAATGTTTTCGATAGGTTTCGACAGGTTTGAACCAGTTTTGACAGGTTTTGACCAGTTTTGATCTGTTTTCACCTGTTTATAACCAATTTGGAAGGTTTTGACCGGTATTGATATGTTTGCACAGGTTTTGACCAGTTTTGATCAGTTTTGACCGGTTTAAAACCAATGTTGACTGGTTTTGATCAGTTTTGACTTGTTTAAAACCAGTGTTGACTGGTTTTGATTAGTTTTGACTTGTTTGCACTGGTTTTCGACCGTTCTGGACCTGTTATTAAAGGTTTGGACAGGTTTTGACAAGTTTTGATCGGTTTTGACGGGTTTTGAGTTGTTTGCACTGGTTTTGGACCAGTTTCGATAGGTTTTCGACCGGTTTGGACTGGTTTGGACAGGTTTGGACAGGTTTGGAAAAGTTTTGACTGGTTTTGACGGGTTTTGCACCTATTTTAGACAGGTTTGGATAGGTTTTTGACCGGTTTGGAGAGGTTTGACCTGTTTGCACAGGTTTTGACCAGTTTTCACTGGTTTTAAACCGGTTTGCGACAGGTTTTGACCAGTTTTGATCGGTTTTAAACCGGTGTTGACTGGTTTTGATCGGTTTTGACTTGTTTTCACCAGTTTTGAAATGGTTTCGATAGGTTTCGACAGCTTTGACCAGTTTTGATCTGTTTTCGCCTGTTTATAACCAATTTGGAAGGTTTTGACCGGTATTGACTCATTTTCACCAGTTTTGGTCCGCCTTGTATAGGTTTTCGACCGGTTTGGACCGTTTGGACAGGTTTGCTCAGGTTTTGACTCATTTAAACCTGTACACAACAGGTTTGGAAAGGTGTCGACCGGTTTGCGGTTTGGTTGGGTTTTGACAGTATTGTTTATGTTTTAACTAATTATGATCGGATTTGACTGGTTTAAAACCGGTTTGGACAGGTTTTGACCTTTTTTGTCTTGTTTGCAATGGTTGTGGACCGGTTTGGACAGGTTGTGACCGGTTTGAAATGGTTTTGGACAGGTTTGGACCGGTTTGGACAGGTTTTGGACCGGTTTTGATATGTTTGCACAGGTTTTGACCAGTTTTGATCAGTTTTGACTGGTTTAAAACCAGTGTTGACTGGTTTTGATTAGTTTTGAATTGTTTGCACTGGTTTTCGACCGGTTTGGACCGGTTATGAAAGGTTTGGACAGGTTTTGACAATTTTGATCGGTTTTGACGGGTTTTGAGTTGTTTGCACCTATTTTTGACCGGTTTGGACCGGTTTGACAGGTTTGCACAGGTTTTGACCTAATTTCACTGGTTTTAAACCGGTTTGCGACAGGTTTTGACCAGTTTTGATCAGTTTTGACCGGTTTTAAACCTGTGTTGACTGGTTTCGATAGGTTTCGACAGGTTTGAACCGGTTTGGACAGGTTTTGACAAGTTTTGATCGGTTTTGACGGGTTTTGAGTTGTTTGCACCTAGTTTTGACCGGTTTGGACCGGATTGATAGGTTTTGATCAGTTTTGACTTGTTTGCACTGGTTTTGTACCAGTTTCGATAGGTTTTCGACCGGTTTGGACCGGATTTGACAGGTTTGGACAGGTTTGGAAAGTTTTGACTGGTTTTGACGGGTTTTGCACCTATTTTAGACAGGTTTGGATAGGTTTTTGACCGGTTTGGAGAGGTTTGACCTGTTTGCACAGGTTTTGACCAGATTTCACTGGTTTTAAACCGGTTTGCGACAGGTTTTGACCAGTTTTGATCGGTTTTGACGGGTTTTGAGTTGTTTGCACCTATTTTTGACCGGTTTGGACCGGTTTGACAGGTTTTGATCAGTTTTGACTTGTTTGCACTGGTTTTGGACCAGTTTGGATGGGTTTTCGACCGGTTTTGAAAGGTTTGGACAGGTTTTGACAAGTTTTGATCGGTTTTGACGGGTTTTGAGTTGTTTGCACCTATTTTTGACCAGTTTGGACCGGTTTGGACCGGTTTGGACAGGTTTTGGACCGGTTTTGATATGTTTGCACAGGTTTTGACCAGTTTTGATCAGTTTTGACCGGTTTAAAACCAGTGTTGACTGGTTTTGATCAGTTTTGACTTGTTTAAAACCAGTGTTGACTGGTTTTGATTAGTTTTGACTTGTTTGCACTGGTTTTCGACCGTTCTGGACCTGTTATTAAAGGTTTGGACAGGTTTTGACAAGTTTTGATCGGTTTTGACGGGTTTTGAGTTGTTTGCACCTAGTTTTGACCGGTTTGGACCGGATTGATAGGTTTTGATCAGTTTTGACTTGTTTGCACTGGTTTTGGACCAGTTTCGATAGGTTTTCGACCGGTTTGGACCGGTTTGGACAGGTTTGGACAGGTTTGGAAAAGTTTTGACTGGTTTTGACGGGTTTTGCACCTATTTTAGACAGGTTTGGATAGGTTTTTGACCGGTTTGGAGAGGTTTGACCTGTTTGCACAGGTTTTGACCAGTTTTCACTGGTTTTAAACCGGTTTGCGACAGGTTTTGACC
The DNA here is from genome assembly GCF_964340395.1 of Glandiceps talaboti. Lineage (NCBI taxonomy): Eukaryota > Metazoa > Hemichordata > Enteropneusta > Spengelidae > Glandiceps > Glandiceps talaboti. The sequence continues at coordinate 208,349 of NW_027554291.1, forward strand.
AGTTTTGATCGGTTTTAAACCGGTGTTGACTGGTTTTGATCGGTTTTGACTTGTTTTCACCAGTTTTGAAATGGTTTCGATAGGTTTCGACAGCTTTGACCAGTTTTGATCTGTTTTCGCCTGTTTATAACCAATTTGGAAGGTTTTGACCGGTATTGACTCATTTTCACCTGTTTTGGTCCGCCTTGTATAGGTTTTCGACCGGTTTGGACCGTTTGGACAGGTTTGCTCAGGTTTTGACTCATTTAAACCTGTACACAACAGGTTTGGAAAGGTGTCGACCGGTTTGCGGTTTGGTTGGGTTTTGACAGTATTGTTTATGTTTTAACTAATTATGATCGGATTTGACTGGTTTAAAACCGGTTTGGACAGGTTTTGACCTTTTTTGTCTTGTTTGCAATGGTTGTGGACCGGTTTGGACAGGTTGTGACCGGTTTGAAATGGTTTTGGACAGGTTTGGACCGGTTTGGACAGGTTTTGGACCGGTTTTGATATGTTTGCACAGGTTTTGACCAGTTTTGATCAGTTTTGACTGGTTTAAAACCAGTGTTGACTGGTTTTGATTAGTTTTGAATTGTTTGCACTGGTTTTCGACCGGTTTGGACCGGTTATGAAAGGTTTGGACAGGTTTTGACAAGTTTTGATCGGTTTTGACGGGTTTTGAGTTGTTTGCACCTATTTTTGACCGGTTTGGACCGGTTTGACCGGTTTAAAACCAGTGTTGACTGGTTTTGATTAGTTTTGACAGGTTTGCACTGGTTTTGACCTAATTTCACTGGTTTTAAACCGGTTTGCGACAGGTTTTGACCAGTTTTGATTAGTTTTGACCGGTTTTAAACCTGTGTTGACTGGTTTCGATAGGTTTCGACAGGTTTGAACCGGTTTGGACAGGTTTTGACAAGTTTTGATCGGTTTTGACGGGTTTTGAGTTGTTTGCACCTAGTTTTGACCGGTTTGAACCGGTTTGACAGGTTTGCACAGGTTTTGACCTAATTTCACTGGTTTTAAACCGGTTTGCGACAGGTTTTGACCAGTTTTGATCAGTTTTGACCGGTTTTAAACCTGTGTTGACTGGTTTCGATAGGTTTCGACAGGTTTGAACCGGTTTGGACAGGTTTTGACAAGTTTTGATCGGTTTTGACGGGTTTTGAGTTGTTTGCACCTAGTTTTGACCGGTTTGGACCGGATTGATAGGTTTTGATCAGTTTTGACTTGTTTGCACTGGTTTTGTACCAGTTTCGATAGGTTTTCGACCGGTTTGGACCGGATTTGACAGGTTTGGACAGGTTTGGAAAGTTTTGACTGGTTTTGACGGGTTTTGCACCTATTTTAGACAGGTTTGGATAGGTTTTTGACCGGTTTGGAGAGGTTTGACCTGTTTGCACAGGTTTTGACCAGTTTTCACTGGTTTTAAACCGGTTTGCGACAGGTTTTGACCAGTTTTGATCGGTTTTGACGGGTTTTGAGTTGTTTGCACCTAGTTTTGACCGGTTTGGACCGGATTGATACGTTTTGATCAGTTTTGACTTGTTTGCACTGGTTTTGGACCAGTTTCGATAGGTTTTCGACCGGTTTGGACCGGTTTTGACAGGTTTGGACAGGTTTGGAAAAGTTTTGACTGGTTTTGACGGGTTTTGCACCTATTTTAGACAGGTTTGGATAGGTTTTTGACCGGTTTGGAGAGGTTTGACCTGTTTGCACAGGTTTTGACCAGTTTTGATCGGTTTTGACGGGTTTTGAGTTGTTTGCACCTTTTTTTTGACCGGTTTGGACCGGATTGATAGGTTTTGATCAGTTTTGACTTGTTTGCACTGGTTTTGGACCAGTTTCGATAGGTTTTCGACCGGTTTGGACCGGTTTGGACAGGTTTCGACAGGTTTGGAAAAGTTTTGACTGGTTTTGACGGGTTTTGCACCTATTTTAGACAGGTTTGGATAGGTTTTTGACCGGTTTGGAGAGGTTTGACCTGTTTGCACAGGTTTTGACCAGTTTTCACTGGTTTTAAACCGGTTTGCGACAGGTTTTGACCAGTTTTGATCGGTTTTAAACCGGTGTTGACTGGTTTTGATCGGTTTTGACTTGTTTTCACCAGTTTTGGAATGGTTTCGATAGGTTTCGACAGGTTTGACCAGTTTTGATCTGTTTTCACCTGTTTATAACCAATTTGGAAGGTTTTGACCGGTATTGACTCATTTTCACCAGTTTTGGTCCGCCTTGTATAGGTTTTCGACCGGTTTGGACCGTTTGGACAGGTTTGCTCAGGTTTTGACTCATTTAAACCTGTACACAACAGGTTTGGAAAGGTGTCGACCGGTTTGCGGTTTGGTTGGGTTTTGACAGTATTGTTTATGTTTTAACTAATTATGATCGGATTTGACTGGTTTAAAACCGGTTTGGACAGGTTTTGACCTTTTTTGTCTTGTTTGCAATGGTTGTGGACCGGTTTGGACAGGTTGTGACCGGTTTGAAATGGTTTTGGACAGGTTTGGACCGGTTTGGACAGGTTTTGGACCGGTTTTGATATGTTTGCACAGGTTTTGACCAGTTTTGATCAGTTTTGACTGGTTTAAAACCAGTGTTGACTGGTTTTGATTAGTTTTGAATTGTTTGCACTGGTTTTCGACCGGTTTGGACCGGTTATGAAAGGTTTGGACAGGTTTTGACAAGTTTTGATCGGTTTTGACGGGTTTTGAGTTGTTTGCACCTATTTTTGACCGGTTTGGACCGGTTTGACCGGTTTAAAACCAGTGTTGACTGGTTTTGATTAGTTTTGACTTGTTTGCACTGGTTTTCGACCGTTCTGGACCGGTTTTGAAAGGTTTGGACAGGTTTTGACAAGTTTTGATCGGTTTTGACGGGTTTTGAGTTGTTTGCACCTATTTTTGACCGGTTTGGACCGGTTTGACAGGTTTGCACAGGTTTTGACCTAATTTCACTGGTTTTAAACCGGTTTGCGACAGGTTTTGACCAGTTTTGATCAGTTTTGACCGGTTTTAAACCTGTGTTGACTGGTTTCGATAGGTTTCGACAGGTTTGAACCGGTTTTGACAGGTTTTGACCAGTTTTGACCGGTTTTAAAACGGTGTTGACTGGTTTTGATCAGTTTTGATCGGTTTTGACTTGTTTTCACCAGTTTTGGAATGTTTTCGATAGGTTTCGACAGGTTTGAACCAGTTTTGACAGGTTTTGACCAGTTTTGATCTGTTTTCACCTGTTTATAACCAATTTGGAAGGTTTTGACCGGTATTGATATGTTTGCACAGGTTTTGACCAGTTTTGATCAGTTTTGACCGGTTTAAAACCAATGTTGACTGGTTTTGATCAGTTTTGACTTGTTTAAAACCAGTGTTGACTGGTTTTGATTAGTTTTGACTTGTTTGCACTGGTTTTCGACCGTTCTGGACCTGTTATTAAAGGTTTGGACAGGTTTTGACAAGTTTTGATCGGTTTTGACGGGTTTTGAGTTGTTTGCACTGGTTTTGGACCAGTTTCGATAGGTTTTCGACCGGTTTGGACTGGTTTGGACAGGTTTGGACAGGTTTGGAAAAGTTTTGACTGGTTTTGACGGGTTTTGCACCTATTTTAGACAGGTTTGGATAGGTTTTTGACCGGTTTGGAGAGGTTTGACCTGTTTGCACAGGTTTTGACCAGTTTTCACTGGTTTTAAACCGGTTTGCGACAGGTTTTGACCAGTTTTGATCGGTTTTAAACCGGTGTTGACTGGTTTTGATCGGTTTTGACTTGTTTTCACCAGTTTTGAAATGGTTTCGATAGGTTTCGACAGCTTTGACCAGTTTTGATCTGTTTTCGCCTGTTTATAACCAATTTGGAAGGTTTTGACCGGTATTGACTCATTTTCACCAGTTTTGGTCCGCCTTGTATAGGTTTTCGACCGGTTTGGACCGTTTGGACAGGTTTGCTCAGGTTTTGACTCATTTAAACCTGTACACAACAGGTTTGGAAAGGTGTCGACCGGTTTGCGGTTTGGTTGGGTTTTGACAGTATTGTTTATGTTTTAACTAATTATGATCGGATTTGACTGGTTTAAAACCGGTTTGGACAGGTTTTGACCTTTTTTGTCTTGTTTGCAATGGTTGTGGACCGGTTTGGACAGGTTGTGACCGGTTTGAAATGGTTTTGGACAGGTTTGGACCGGTTTGGACAGGTTTTGGACCGGTTTTGATATGTTTGCACAGGTTTTGACCAGTTTTGATCAGTTTTGACTGGTTTAAAACCAGTGTTGACTGGTTTTGATTAGTTTTGAATTGTTTGCACTGGTTTTCGACCGGTTTGGACCGGTTATGAAAGGTTTGGACAGGTTTTGACAATTTTGATCGGTTTTGACGGGTTTTGAGTTGTTTGCACCTATTTTTGACCGGTTTGGACCGGTTTGACAGGTTTGCACAGGTTTTGACCTAATTTCACTGGTTTTAAACCGGTTTGCGACAGGTTTTGACCAGTTTTGATCAGTTTTGACCGGTTTTAAACCTGTGTTGACTGGTTTCGATAGGTTTCGACAGGTTTGAACCGGTTTGGACAGGTTTTGACAAGTTTTGATCGGTTTTGACGGGTTTTGAGTTGTTTGCACCTAGTTTTGACCGGTTTGGACCGGATTGATAGGTTTTGATCAGTTTTGACTTGTTTGCACTGGTTTTGTACCAGTTTCGATAGGTTTTCGACCGGTTTGGACCGGATTTGACAGGTTTGGACAGGTTTGGAAAGTTTTGACTGGTTTTGACGGGTTTTGCACCTATTTTAGACAGGTTTGGATAGGTTTTTGACCGGTTTGGAGAGGTTTGACCTGTTTGCACAGGTTTTGACCAGATTTCACTGGTTTTAAACCGGTTTGCGACAGGTTTTGACCAGTTTTGATCGGTTTTGACGGGTTTTGAGTTGTTTGCACCTATTTTTGACCGGTTTGGACCGGTTTGACAGGTTTTGATCAGTTTTGACTTGTTTGCACTGGTTTTGGACCAGTTTGGATGGGTTTTCGACCGGTTTTGAAAGGTTTGGACAGGTTTTGACAAGTTTTGATCGGTTTTGACGGGTTTTGAGTTGTTTGCACCTATTTTTGACCAGTTTGGACCGGTTTGGACCGGTTTGGACAGGTTTTGGACCGGTTTTGATATGTTTGCACAGGTTTTGACCAGTTTTGATCAGTTTTGACCGGTTTAAAACCAGTGTTGACTGGTTTTGATCAGTTTTGACTTGTTTAAAACCAGTGTTGACTGGTTTTGATTAGTTTTGACTTGTTTGCACTGGTTTTCGACCGTTCTGGACCTGTTATTAAAGGTTTGGACAGGTTTTGACAAGTTTTGATCGGTTTTGACGGGTTTTGAGTTGTTTGCACCTAGTTTTGACCGGTTTGGACCGGATTGATAGGTTTTGATCAGTTTTGACTTGTTTGCACTGGTTTTGGACCAGTTTCGATAGGTTTTCGACCGGTTTGGACCGGTTTGGACAGGTTTGGACAGGTTTGGAAAAGTTTTGACTGGTTTTGACGGGTTTTGCACCTATTTTAGACAGGTTTGGATAGGTTTTTGACCGGTTTGGAGAGGTTTGACCTGTTTGCACAGGTTTTGACCAGTTTTCACTGGTTTTAAACCGGTTTGCGACAGGTTTTGACCAGTTTTGATCGGTTTTAAACCGGTGTTGACTGGTTTTGATCGGTTTTGACTTGTTTTCACCAGTTTTGAAATGGTTTCGATAGGTTTCGACAGCTTTGACCAGTTTTGATCTGTTTTCGCCTGTTTATAACCAATTTGGAAGGTTTTGACCGGTATTGACTCATTTTCACCTGTTTTGGTCCGCCTTGTATAGGTTTTCGACCGGTTTGGACCGTTTGGACAGGTTTGCTCAGGTTTTGACTCATTTAAACCTGTACACAACAGGTTTGGAAAGGTGTCGACCGGTTTGCGGTTTGGTTGGGTTTTGACAGTATTGTTTATGTTTTAACTAATTATGATCGGATTTGACTGGTTTAAAACCGGTTTGGACAGGTTTTGACCTTTTTTGTCTTGTTTGCAATGGTTGTGGACCGGTTTGGACAGGTTGTGACCGGTTTGAAATGGTTTTGGACAGGTTTGGACCGGTTTGGACAGGTTTTGGACCGGTTTTGATATGTTTGCACAGGTTTTGACCAGTTTTGATCAGTTTTGACTGGTTTAAAACCAGTGTTGACTGGTTTTGATTAGTTTTGAATTGTTTGCACTGGTTTTCGACCGGTTTGGACCGGTTATGAAAGGTTTGGACAGGTTTTGACAAGTTTTGATCGGTTTTGACGGGTTTTGAGTTGTTTGCACCTATTTTTGACCGGTTTGGACCGGTTTGACCGGTTTAAAACCAGTGTTGACTGGTTTTGATTAGTTTTGACAGGTTTGCACTGGTTTTGACCTAATTTCACTGGTTTTAAACCGGTTTGCGACAGGTTTTGACCAGTTTTGATCAGTTTTGACCGGTTTTAAACCTGTGTTGACTGGTTTCGATAGGTTTCGACAGGTTTGAACCGGTTTGGACAGGTTTTGACAAGTTTTGATCGGTTTTGACGGGTTTTGAGTTGTTTGCACCTAGTTTTGACCGGTTTGGACCGGATTGATAGGTTTTGATCAGTTTTGACTTGTTTGCACTGGTTTTGTACCAGTTTCGATAGGTTTTCGACCGGTTTGGACCGGATTTGACAGGTTTGGACAGGTTTGGAAAAGTTTTGACTGGTTTTAAAACGGTGTTGACTGGTTTTGATCAGTTTTGATCGGTTTTGACTTGTTTTCACCAGTTTTGGAATGTTTTCGATAGGTTTCGACAGGTTTGAACCAGTTTTGACAGGTTTTGACCAGTTTTGATCTGTTTTCACCTGTTTATAACCAATTTGGACAGGTTTTGGACCGGTTTTGATATGTTTGCACAGGTTTTGACAAGTTTTGATCAGTTTTGACCGGTTTAAAACCAGTGTTGACTGGTTTTGATCAGTTTTGACTTGTTTAAAACCAGTGTTGACTGGTTTTGATTAGTTTTGACTTGTTTGCACTGGTTTTCGACCGTTCTGGACCTGTTATTAAAGGTTTGGACAGGTTTTGACAAGTTTTGCACCTATTTTAGACAGGTTTGGATAGGTTTTTGACCGGTTTGGAGAGGTTTGACCTGTTTGCACAGGTTTTGACCAGTTTTCACTGGTTTTGACGGGTTTTGAGTTGTTTGCACCTTTTTTTGACCGGTTTGGACCGGATTGATAGGTTTTGATCAGTTTTGACTTGTTTGCACTGGTTTTGGACCAGTTTCGATAGGTTTTCGACCGGTTTGGACCGGTTTGGACAGGTTTCGACAGGTTTGGAAAAGTTTTGACTGGTTTTGACGGGTTTTGCACCTATTTTAGACAGGTTTGGATAGGTTTTTGACCGGTTTGGAGAGGTTTGACCTGTTTGCACAGGTTTTGACCAGTTTTCACTGGTTTTAAACCGGTTTGCGACAGGTTTTGACCAGTTTTGATCGGTTTTAAACCGGTGTTGACTGGTTTTGATCGGTTTTGACTTGTTTTCACCAGTTTTGGAATGGTTTCGATAGGTTTCGACAGGTTTGACCAGTTTTGATCTGTTTTCACCTGTTTATAACCAATTTGGAAGGTTTTGACCGGTATTGACTCATTTTCACCAGTTTTGGTCCGCCTTGTATAGGTTTTCGACCGGTTTGGACCGTTTGGACAGGTTTGCTCAGGTTTTGACTCATTTAAACCTGTACACAACAGGTTTGGAAAGGTGTCGACCGGTTTGCGGTTTGGTTGGGTTTTGACAGTATTGTTTATGTTTTAACTAATTATGATCGGATTTGACTGGTTTAAAACCGGTTTGGACAGGTTTTGACCTTTTTTGTCTTGTTTGCAATGGTTGTGGACCGGTTTGGACAGGTTGTGACCGGTTTGAAATGGTTTTGGACAGGTTTGGACCGGTTTGGACAGGTTTTGGACCGGTTTTGATATGTTTGCACAGGTTTTGACCAGTTTTGATCAGTTTTGACTGGTTTAAAACCAGTGTTGACTGGTTTTGATTAGTTTTGAATTGTTTGCACTGGTTTTCGACCGGTTTGGACCGGTTATGAAAGGTTTGGACAGGTTTTGACAAGTTTTGATCGGTTTTGACGGGTTTTGAGTTGTTTGCACCTATTTTTGACCGGTTTGGACCGGTTTGACCGGTTTAAAACCAGTGTTGACTGGTTTTGATTAGTTTTGACTTGTTTGCACTGGTTTTCGACCGTTCTGGACCGGTTTTGAAAGGTTTGGACAGGTTTTGACAAGTTTTGATCGGTTTTGACGGGTTTTGAGTTGTTTGCACCTATTTTTGACCGGTTTGGACCGGTTTGACAGGTTTGCACAGGTTTTGACCTAATTTCACTGGTTTTAAACCGGTTTGCGACAGGTTTTGACCAGTTTTGATCAGTTTTGACCGGTTTTAAACCTGTGTTGACTGGTTTCGATAGGTTTCGACAGGTTTGAACCGGTTTTGACAGGTTTTGACCAGTTTTGACCGGTTTTAAAACGGTGTTGACTGGTTTTGATCAGTTTTGATCGGTTTTGACTTGTTTTCACCAGTTTTGGAATGTTTTCGATAGGTTTCGACAGGTTTGAACCAGTTTTGACAGGTTTTGACCAGTTTTGATCTGTTTTCACCTGTTTATAACCAATTTGGAAGGTTTTGACCGGTATTGATATGTTTGCACAGGTTTTGACCAGTTTTGATCAGTTTTGACCGGTTTAAAACCAGTGTTGACTGGTTTTGATCAGTTTTGACTTGTTTAAAACCAGTGTTGACTGGTTTTGATTAGTTTTGACTTGTTTGCACTGGTTTTCGACCGTTCTGGACCTGTTATTAAAGGTTTGGACAGGTTTTGACAAGTTTTGATCGGTTTTGACGGGTTTTGAGTTGTTTGCACTGGTTTTGGACCAGTTTCGATAGGTTTTCGACCGGTTTGGACTGGTTTGGACAGGTTTGGACAGGTTTGGAAAAGTTTTGACTGGTTTTGACGGGTTTTGCACCTATTTTAGACAGGTTTGGATAGGTTTTTGACCGGTTTGGAGAGGTTTGACCTGTTTGCACAGGTTTTGACCAGTTTTCACTGGTTTTAAACCGGTTTGCGACAGGTTTTGACCAGTTTTGATCGGTTTTAAACCGGTGTTGACTGGTTTTGATCGGTTTTGACTTGTTTTCACCAGTTTTGAAATGGTTTCGATAGGTTTCGACAGCTTTGACCAGTTTTGATCTGTTTTCGCCTGTTTATAACCAATTTGGAAGGTTTTGACCGGTATTGACTCATTTTCACCAGTTTTGGTCCGCCTTGTATAGGTTTTCGACCGGTTTGGACCGTTTGGACAGGTTTGCTCAGGTTTTGACTCATTTAAACCTGTACACAACAGGTTTGGAAAGGTGTCGACCGGTTTGCGGTTTGGTTGGGTTTTGACAGTATTGTTTATGTTTTAACTAATTATGATCGGATTTGACTGGTTTAAAACCGGTTTGGACAGGTTTTGACCTTTTTTGTCTTGTTTGCAATGGTTGTGGACCGGTTTGGACAGGTTGTGACCGGTTTGAAATGGTTTTGGACAGGTTTGGACCGGTTTGGACAGGTTTTGGACCGGTTTTGATATGTTTGCACAGGTTTTGACCAGTTTTGATCAGTTTTGACTGGTTTAAAACCAGTGTTGACTGGTTTTGATTAGTTTTGAATTGTTTGCACTGGTTTTCGACCGGTTTGGACCGGTTATGAAAGGTTTGGACAGGTTTTGACAAGTTTTGATCGGTTTTGACGGGTTTTGAGTTGTTTGCACCTATTTTTGACCGGTTTGGACCGGTTTGACAGGTTTGCACAGGTTTTGACCTAATTTCACTGGTTTTAAACCGGTTTGCGACAGGTTTTGACCAGTTTTGATCAGTTTTGACCGGTTTTAAACCTGTGTTGACTGGTTTCGATAGGTTTCGACAGGTTTGAACCGGTTTGGACAGGTTTTGACAAGTTTTGATCGGTTTTGACGGGTTTTGAGTTGTTTGCACCTAGTTTTGACCGGTTTGGACTGGATTGATAGGTTTTGATCAGTTTTGACTTGTTTGCACTGGTTTTGTACCAGTTTCGATAGGTTTTCGACCGGTTTGGACCGGATTTGACAGGTTTGGACAGGTTTGGAAAGTTTTGACTGGTTTTGACGGGTTTTGCACCTATTTTAGACAGGTTTGGATAGGTTTTTGACCGGTTTGGAGAGGTTTGACCTGTTTGCACAGGTTTTGACCAGTTTTCACTGGTTTTAAACCGGTTTGCGACAGGTTTTGACCAGTTTTGATCGGTTTTGACGGGTTTTGAGTTGTTTGCACCTAGTTTTGACCGGTTTGGACCGGATTGATAGGTTTTGATCAGTTTTGACTTGTTTGCACTGGTTTTGGACCAGTTTCGATAGGTTTTCGACCGGTTTGGACCGGTTTTGACAGGTTTGGACAGGTTTGGAAAAGTTTTGACTGGTTTTGACGGGTTTAAAACCAGTGTTGACTGGTTTTGATTAGTTTTGACTTGTTCGCACTGGTTTTCGAACGTTGTGGACCGGTTTTGAAAGGTTTGGACAGGTTTTGACAAGTTTTGATCGGTTTTGACGGGTTTTGAGTTGTTTGCACCTATTTTTGACCGGTTTGGACCGGTTTGACAGGTTTGCACAGGTTTTGACCTAATTTCACTGGTTTTAAACCGGTTTGCGACAGGTTTTGACCAGTTTTGATCAGTTTTGACCGGTTTTAAACCTGTGTTGACTGGTTTCGATAGGTTTCGACAGGTTTGAACCGGTTTTGACAGGTTTTGACCAGTTTTGACCGGTTTTAAAACGGTGTTGACTGGTTTTGATCAGTTTTGATCGGTTTTGACTTGTTTTCACCAGTTTTGGAATGTTTTCGATAGGTTTCGACAGGTTTGAACCAGTTTTGACAGGTTTTGACCAGTTTTGATCTGTTTTCACCTGTTTATAACCAATTTGGAAGGTTTTGACCGGTATTGATATGTTTGCACAGGTTTTGACCAGTTTTGATCAGTTTTGACCGGTTTAAAACCAGTGTTGACTGGTTTTGATCAGTTTTGACTTGTTTAAAACCAGTGTTGACTGGTTTTGATTAGTTTTGACTTGTTTGCACTGGTTTTCGACCGTTCTGGACCTGTTATTAAAGGTTTGGACAGGTTTTGACAAGTTTTGATCGGTTTTGACGGGTTTTGAGTTGTTTGCACTGGTTTTGGACCAGTTTCGATAGGTTTTCGACCGGTTTGGACTGGTTTGGACAGGTTTGGACAGGTTTGGAAAAGTTTTGACTGGTTTTGACGGGTTTTGCACCTATTTTAGACAGGTTTGGATAGGTTTTTGACCGGTTTGGAGAGGTTTGACCTGTTTGCACAGGTTTTGACCAGTTTTCACTGGTTTTAAACCGGTTTGCGACAGGTTTTGACCAGTTTTGATCGGTTTTAAACCGGTGTTGACTGGTTTTGATCGGTTTTGACTTGTTTTCACCAGTTTTGAAATGGTTTCGATAGGTTTCGACAGCTTTGACCAGTTTTGATCTGTTTTCGCCTGTTTATAACCAATTTGGAAGGTTTTGACCGGTATTGACTCATTTTCACCAGTTTTGGTCCGCCTTGTATAGGTTTTCGACCGGTTTGGACCGTTTGGACAGGTTTGCTCAGGTTTTGACTCATTTAAACCTGTACACAACAGGTTTGGAAAGGTGTCGACCGGTTTGCGGTTTGGTTGGGTTTTGACAGTATTGTTTATGTTTTAACTAATTATGATCGGATTTGACTGGTTTAAAACCGGTTTGGACAGGTTTTGACCTTTTTTGTCTTGTTTGCAATGGTTGTGGACCGGTTTGGACAGGTTGTGACCGGTTTGAAATGGTTTTGGACAGGTTTGGACCGGTTTGGACAGGTTTTGGACCGGTTTTGATATGTTTGCACAGGTTTTGACCAGTTTTGATCAGTTTTGACTGGTTTAAAACCAGTGTTGACTGGTTTTGATTAGTTTTGAATTGTTTGCACTGGTTTTCGACCGGTTTGGACCGGTTATGAAAGGTTTGGACAGGTTTTGACAAGTTTTGATCGGTTTTGACGGGTTTTGAGTTGTTTGCACCTATTTTTGACCGGTTTGGACCGGTTTGACAGGTTTGCACAGGTTTTGACCTAATTTCACTGGTTTTAAACCGGTTTGCGACAGGTTTTGACCAGTTTTGATCAGTTTTGACCGGTTTTAAACCTGTGTTGACTGGTTTCGATAGGTTTCGACAGGTTTGAACCGGTTTGGACAGGTTTTGACAAGTTTTGATCGGTTTTGACGGGTTTTGAGTTGTTTGCACCTAGTTTTGACCGGTTTGGACTGGATTGATAGGTTTTGATCAGTTTTGACTTGTTTGCACTGGTTTTGTACCAGTTTCGATAGGTTTTCGACCGGTTTGGACCGGATTTGACAGGTTTGGACAGGTTTGGAAAGTTTTGACTGGTTTTGACGGGTTTTGCACCTATTTTAGACAGGTTTGGATAGGTTTTTGACCGGTTTGGAGAGGTTTGACCTGTTTGCACAGGTTTTGACCAGTTTTCACTGGTTTTAAACCGGTTTGCGACAGGTTTTGACCAGTTTTGATCGGTTTTGACGGGTTTTGAGTTGTTTGCACCTAGTTTTGACCGGTTTGGACCGGATTGATAGGTTTTGATCAGTTTTGACTTGTTTGCACTGGTTTTGGACCAGTTTCGATAGGTTTTCGACCGGTTTGGACCGGTTTTGACAGGTTTGGACAGGTTTGGAAAAGTTTTGACTGGTTTTGACGGGTTTTGCACCTATTTTAGACAGGTTTGGATAGGTTTTTGACCGGTTTGGAGAGGTTTGACCTGTTTGCACAGGTTTTGACCAGTTTTGATCGGTTTTGACGGGTTTTGAGTTCTTTGCACCTTTTTTTTGACCGGTTTGGACCGGATTGATAGGTTTTGATCAGTTTTGACTTGTTTGCACTGGTTTTGGACCAGTTTCGATAGGTTTTCGACCGGTTTGGACCGGTTTGGACAGGTTTCGACAGGTTTGGAAAAGTTTTGACTGGTTTTGACGGGTTTTGCACCTATTTTAGACAGGTTTGGATAGGTTTTTGACCGGTTTGGAGAGGTTTGACCTGTTTGCACAGGTTTTGACCAGTTTTCACTGGTTTTAAACCGGTTTGCGACAGGTTTTGACCAGTTTTGATCGGTTTTGACGGGTTTTGAGTTGTTTGCACCTAGTTTTGACCGGTTTGGACCGGATTGATACGTTTTGATCAGTTTTGACTTGTTTGCACTGGTTTTGGACCAGTTTCGATAGGTTTTCGACCGGTTTGGACCGGTTTTGACAGGTTTGGACAGGTTTGGAAAAGTTTTGACTGGTTTTGACGGGTTTTGCACCTATTTTAGACAGGTTTGGATAGGTTTTTGACCGGTTTGGAGAGGTTTGACCTGTTTGTACAGGTTTTGACCAGTTTTCACTGGTTTTAAACCGGTTTGCGACAGGTTTTGACCAGTTTTGATCGGTTTTGACGGGTTTTGAGTTGTTTGCACCTAGTTTTGACCGGTTTGGACCGGATTGATACGTTTTGATCAGTTTTGACTTGTTTGCACTGGTTTTGGACCAGTTTCGATAGGTTTTCGACCGGTTTGGACCGGTTTGGACAGGTTTGGACAGGTTTGGAAAAGTTTTGACTGGTTTTGACGGGTTTTGCACCTATTTTAGACAGGTTTGGATAGGTTTTTGACCGGTTTGGAGATGTTTGACCTGTTTGCACAGGTTTTGACCAGTTTTCACTGGTTTTGAACCGGTTTTGACTTGTTTTCACCAGTTTTGGAATGGTTTCGATAGGTTTCGACAGCTTTGACCAGTTTTGATCTGTTTTCACCTGTTTATAACCAATTTGGAAGGTTTTGACCGGTATTGACTCATTTTCACCAGTTTTGGTCCGCCTTGTATAGGTTTTCGACCGGTTTGGACCGTTTGGACAGGTTTGCTCAGGTTTTGACTCATTTAAACCTGTACACAACAGGTTTGGAAAGGTGTCGACCGGTTTGCGGTTTGGTTGGGTTTTGACAGTATTGTTTATGTTTTAACTAATTATGATCGGATTTGACTGGTTTAAAACCGGTTTGGACAGGTTTTGACCTTTTTTGTCTTGTTTGCAATGGTTGTGGACCGGTTTGGACAGGTTGTGACCGGTTTGAAATGGTTTTGAACAGGTTTGGACCGGTTTGGACAGGTTTTGGACCGGTTTTGATATGTTTGCACAGGTTTTGACCAGTTTTGATCAGTTTTGACTGGTTTAAAACCAGTGTTGACTGGTTTTGATTAGTTTTGAATTGTTTGCACTGGTTTTCGACCGGTTTGGACCGGTTATGAAAGGTTTGGACAGGTTTTGACAAGTTTTGATCGGTTTTGACGGGTTTTGAGTTGTTTGCACCTATTTTTGACCGGTTTGGACCGGTTTGACCGGTTTAAAACCAGTGTTGACTGGTTTTGATTAGTTTTGACTTGTTCGCACTGGTTTTCGAACGTTGTGGACCGGTTTTGAAAGGTTTGGACAGGTTTTGACAAGTTTTGATCGGTTTTGACGGGTTTTGAGTTGTTTGCACCTATTTTTGACCGGTTTGGACCGGTTTGACAGGTTTGCACAGGTTTTGACCTAATTTCACTGGTTTTAAACCGGTTTGCGACAGGTTTTGACCAGTTTTGATCAGTTTTGACCGGTTTTAAACCTGTGTTGACTGGTTTCGATAGGTTTCGACAGGTTTGAACCGGTTTGGACAGGTTTTGACAAGTTTTGATCGGTTTTGACGGGTTTTGAGTTGTTTGCACCTAGTTTTGACCGGTTTGGACCGGATTGATAGGTTTTGATCAGTTTTGACTTGTTTGCACTGGTTTTGGACCAGTTTCGATAGGTTTTCGACCGGTTTGGACCGGATTTGACAGGTTTGGACAGGTTTGGAAAAGTTTTGACTGGTTTTGACGGGTTTTGCACCTATTTTAGACAGGTTTGGATAGGTTTTTGACCGGTTTGGAGAGGTTTGACCTGTTTGCACAGGTTTTGACCAGTTTTCACTGGTTTTAAACCGGTTTGCGACAGGTTTTGACCAGTTTTGATCGGTTTTGACGGGTTTTGAGTTGTTTGCACCTAGTTTTGACCGGTTTGGACCGGATTGATACGTTTTGATCAGTTTTGACTTGTTTGCACTGGTTTTGGACCAGTTTCGATAGGTTTTCGACCGGTTTGGACCGGTTTGGACAGGTTTGGACAGGTTTGGAAAAGTTTTGACTGGTTTTGACGGGTTTTGCACCTATTTTAGACAGGTTTGGATAGGTTTTTGACCGGTTTGGAGAGGTTTGACCTGTTTGCACAGGTTTTGACCAGTTTTCACTGGTTTTAAACCGGTTTGCGACAGGTTTTGACCAGTTTTGATCGGTTTTGACGGGTTTTGAGTTGTTTGCACCTAGTTTTGACCGGTTTGGACCGGATTGATACGTTTTGATCAGTTTTGACTTGTTTGCACTGGTTTTGGACCAGTTTCGATAGGTTTTCGACCGGTTTGGACCGGTTTGGACAGGTTTGGACAGGTTTGGAAAAGTTTTGACTGGTTTTGACGGGTTTTGCACCTATTTTAGACAGGTTTGGATAGGTTTTTGACCGGTTTGGAGATGTTTGACCTGTTTGCACAGGTTTTGACCAGTTTTCACTGGTTTTGAACCGGTTTTGACTTGTTTTCACCAGTTTTGGAATGGTTTCGATAGGTTTCGACAGCTTTGACCAGTTTTGATCTGTTTTCACCTGTTTATAACCAATTTGGAAGGTTTTGACCGGTATTGACTCATTTTCACCAGTTTTGGTCCGCCTTGTATAGTTTTTCGACCGGTTTGGACCGTTTGGACAGGTTTGCTCAGGTTTTGACTCATTTAAACCTGTACACAACAGGTTTGGAAAGGTGTCGACCGGTTTGCGGTTTGGTTGGGTTTTGACAGTATTGTTTATGTTTTAACTAATTATGATCGGATTTGACTGGTTTAAAACCGGTTTGGACAGGTTTTGACCTTTTTTGTCTTGTTTGCAATGGTTGTGGACCGGTTTGGACAGGTTGTGACCGGTTTGAAATGGTTTTGAACAGGTTTGGACCGGTTTGGACAGGTTTTGGACCGGTTTTGATATGTTTGCACAGGTTTTGACCAGTTTTGATCAGTTTTGACTGGTTTAAAACCAGTGTTGACTGGTTTTGATTAGTTTTGAATTGTTTGCACTGGTTTTCGACCGGTTTGGACCGGTTATGAAAGGTTTGGACAGGTTTTGACAAGTTTTGATCGGTTTTGACGGGTTTTGAGTTGTTTGCACCTATTTTTGACCGGTTTGGACCGGTTTGACCGGTTTAAAACCAGTGTTGACTGGTTTTGATTAGTTTTGACTTGTTCGCACTGGTTTTCGAACGTTGTGGACCGGTTTTGAAAGGTTTGGACAGGTTTTGACAAGTTTTGATCGGTTTTGACGGGTTTTGAGTTGTTTGCACCTATTTTTGACCGGTTTGGACCGGTTTGACAGGTTTGCACAGGTTTTGACCTAATTTCACTGGTTTTAAACCGGTTTGCGACAGGTTTTGACCAGTTTTGATCAGTTTTGACCGGTTTTAAACCTGTGTTGACTGGTTTCGATAGGTTTCGACAGGTTTGAACCGGTTTGGACAGGTTTTGACAAGTTTTGATCGGTTTTGACGGGTTTTGAGTTGTTTGCACCTAGTTTTGACCGGTTTGGACCGGATTGATATGTTTTGATCAGTTTTGACTTGTTTGCACTGGTTTTGGACCAGTTTCGATAGGTTTTCGACCGGTTTGGACCGGATTTGACAGGTTTGGACAGGTTTGGAAAAGTTTTGACTGGTTTTGACGGGTTTTGCACCTATTTTAGACAGGTTTGGATAGGTTTTTGACCGGTTTGGAGAGGTTTGACCTGTTTGCACAGGTTTTGACCAGTTTTCACTGGTTTTAAACCGGTTTGCGACAGGTTTTGACCAGTTTTGATCGGTTTTGACGGGTTTTGAGTTGTTTGCACCTAGTTTTGACCGGTTTGGACCGGATTGATACGTTTTGATCAGTTTTGACTTGTTTGCACTGGTTTTGGACCAGTTTCGATAGGTTTTCGACCGGTTTGGACCGGTTTGGACAGGTTTGGACAGGTTTGGAAAAGTTTTGACTGGTTTTGACGGGTTTTGCACCTATTTTAGACAGGTTTCGATAGGTTTTTGACCGGTTTGGAGATGTTTGACCTGTTTGCACAGGTTTTGACCAGTTTTCACTGGTTTTGAACCGGTTTTGACTTGTTTTCACCAGTTTTGGAATGGTTTCGATAGGTTTCGACAGCTTTGACCAGTTTTGATCTGTTTTCACCTGTTTATAACCAATTTGGAAGGTTTTGACCGGTATTGACTCATTTTCACCAGTTTTGGTCCGCCTTGTATAGGTTTTCGACCGGTTTGGACCGTTTGGACAGGTTTGCTCAGGTTTTGACTCATTTAAACCTGTACACAACAGGTTTGGAAAGGTGTCGACCGGTTTGCGGTTTGGTTGGGTTTTGACAGTATTGTTTATGTTTTAACTAATTATGATCGGATTTGACTGGTTTAAAACCGGTTTGGACAGGTTTTGACCTTTTTTGTCTTGTTTGCAATGGTTGTGGACCGGTTTGGACAGGTTGTGACCGGTTTGAAATGGTTTTGAACAGGTTTGGACCGGTTTGGACAGGTTTTGGACCGGTTTTGATATGTTTGCACAGGTTTTGACCAGTTTTGATCAGTTTTGACTGGTTTAAAACCAGTGTTGACTGGTTTTGATTAGTTTTGAATTGTTTGCACTGGTTTTCGACCGGTTTGGACCGGTTATGAAAGGTTTGGACAGGTTTTGACAAGTTTTGATCGGTTTTGACGGGTTTTGAGTTGTTTGCACCTATTTTTGACCGGTTTGGACCGGTTTGACCGGTTTAAAACCAGTGTTGACTGGTTTTGATTAGTTTTGACTTGTTCGCACTGGTTTTCGAACGTTGTGGACCGGTTTTGAAAGGTTTGGACAGGTTTTGACAAGTTTTGATCGGTTTTGACGGGTTTTGAGTTGTTTGCACCTATTTTTGACCGGTTTGGACCGGTTTGACAGGTTTGCACAGGTTTTGACCTAATTTCACTGGTTTTAAACCGGTTTGCGACAGGTTTTGACCAGTTTTGATCAGTTTTGACCGGTTTTAAACCTGTGTTGACTGGTTTCGATAGGTTTCGACAGGTTTGAACCGGTTTGGACAGGTTTTGACAAGTTTTGATCGGTTTTGACGGGTTTTGAGTTGTTTGCACCTAGTTTTGACCGGTTTGGACCGGATTGATATGTTTTGATCAGTTTTGACTTGTTTGCACTGGTTTTGGACCAGTTTCGATAGGTTTTCGACCGGTTTGGACCGGATTTGACAGGTTTGGACAGGTTTGGAAAAGTTTTGACTGGTTTTGACGGGTTTTGCACCTATTTTAGACAGGTTTGGATAGGTTTTTGACCGGTTTGGAGAGGTTTGACCTGTTTGCACAGGTTTTGACCAGTTTTCACTGGTTTTAAACCGGTTTGCGACAGGTTTTGACCAGTTTTGATCGGTTTTGACGGGTTTTGAGTTGTTTGCACCTAGTTTTGACCGGTTTGGACCGGATTGATACGTTTTGATCAGTTTTGACTTGTTTGCACTGGTTTTGGACCAGTTTCGATAGGTTTTCGACCGGTTTGGACCGGT
Organism: Glandiceps talaboti; assembly: GCF_964340395.1. Classification (NCBI taxonomy): domain Eukaryota; kingdom Metazoa; phylum Hemichordata; class Enteropneusta; family Spengelidae; genus Glandiceps; species Glandiceps talaboti. Next base: position 227,152 of record NW_027554291.1, read on the forward strand.
TTGGACAGGTTTGGACAGGTTTGGAAAAGTTTTGACTGGTTTTGACGGGTTTTGCACCTATTTTAGACAGGTTTGGATAGGTTTTTGACCGGTTTGGAGATGTTTGACCTGTTTGCACAGGTTTTGACCAGTTTTCACTGGTTTTGAACCGGTTTTGACTTGTTTTCACCAGTTTTGGAATGGTTTCGATAGGTTTCGACAGCTTTGACCAGTTTTGATCTGTTTTCACCTGTTTATAACCAATTTGGAAGGTTTTGACCGGTATTGACTCATTTTCACCAGTTTTGGTCCGCCTTGTATAGGTTTTCGACCGGTTTGGACCGTTTGGACAGGTTTGCTCAGGTTTTGACTCATTTAAACCTGTACACAACAGGTTTGGAAAGGTGTCGACCGGTTTGCGGTTTGGTTGGGTTTTGACAGTATTGTTTATGTTTTAACTAATTATGATCGGATTTGACTGGTTTAAAACCGGTTTGGACAGGTTTTGACCTTTTTTGTCTTGTTTGCAATGGTTGTGGACCGGTTTGGACAGGTTGTGACCGGTTTGAAATGGTTTTGAACAGGTTTGGACCGGTTTGGACAGGTTTTGGACCTGTTTTGATATGTTTGCACAGGTTTTGACCAGTTTTGATCAGTTTTGACTGGTTTAAAACCAGTGTTGACTGGTTTTGATTAGTTTTGAATTGTTTGCACTGGTTTTCGACCGGTTTGGACCGGTTATGAAAGGTTTGGACAGGTTTTGACAAGTTTTGATCGGTTTTGACGGGTTTTGAGTTGTTTGCACCTATTTTTGACCGGTTTGGACCGGTTTGACCGGTTTAAAACCAGTGTTGACTGGTTTTGATTAGTTTTGACTTGTTCGCACTGGTTTTCGAACGTTGTGGACCGGTTTTGAAAGGTTTGGACAGGTTTTGACAAGTTTTGATCGGTTTTGACGGGTTTTGAGTTGTTTGCACCTATTTTTGACCGGTTTGGACCGGTTTGACAGGTTTGCACAGGTTTTGACCTAATTTCACTGGTTTTAAACCGGTTTGCGACAGGTTTTGACCAGTTTTGATCAGTTTTGACCGGTTTTAAACCTGTGTTGACTGGTTTCGATAGGTTTCGACAGGTTTGAACCGGTTTGGACAGGTTTTGACAAGTTTTGATCGGTTTTGACGGGTTTTGAGTTGTTTGCACCTAGTTTTGACCGGTTTGGACCGGATTGATAGGTTTTGATCAGTTTTGACTTGTTTGCACTGGTTTTGGACCAGTTTCGATAGGTTTTCGACCGGTTTGGACCGGATTTGACAGGTTTGGACAGGTTTGGAAAAGTTTTGACTGGTTTTGACGGGTTTTGCACCTATTTTAGACAGGTTTGGATAGGTTTTTGACCGGTTTGGAGAGGTTTGACCTGTTTGCACAGGTTTTGACCAGTTTTCACTGGTTTTAAACCGGTTTGCGACAGGTTTTGACCAGTTTTGATCGGTTTTGACGGGTTTTGAGTTGTTTGCACCTAGTTTTGACCGGTTTGGACCGGATTGATACGTTTTGATCAGTTTTGACTTGTTTGCACTGGTTTTGGACCAGTTTCGATAGGTTTTCGACCGGTTTGGACCGGTTTGGACAGGTTTGGACAGGTTTGGAAAAGTTTTGACTGGTTTTGACGGGTTTTGCACCTATTTTAGACAGGTTTGGATAGGTTTTTGACCGGTTTGGAGAGGTTTGACCTGTTTGCACAGGTTTTGACCAGTTTTCACTGGTTTTAAACCGGTTTGCGACAGGTTTTGACCAGTTTTGATCGGTTTTGACGGGTTTTGAGTTGTTTGCACCTAGTTTTGACCGGTTTGGACCGGATTGATACGTTTTGATCAGTTTTGACTTGTTTGCACTGGTTTTGGACCAGTTTCGATAGGTTTTCGACCGGTTTGGACCGGTTTGGACAGGTTTGGACAGGTTTGGAAAAGTTTTGACTGGTTTTGACGGGTTTTGCACCTATTTTAGACAGGTTTGGATAGGTTTTTGACCGGTTTGGAGATGTTTGACCTGTTTGCACAGGTTTTGACCAGTTTTCACTGGTTTTGAACCGGTTTTGACTTGTTTTCACCAGTTTTGGAATGGTTTCGATAGGTTTCGACAGCTTTGACCAGTTTTGATCTGTTTTCACCTGTTTATAACCAATTTGGAAGGTTTTGACCGGTATTGACTCATTTTCACCAGTTTTGGTCCGCCTTGTATAGGTTTTCGACCGGTTTGGACCGTTTGGACAGGTTTGCTCAGGTTTTGACTCATTTAAACCTGTACACAACAGGTTTGGAAAGGTGTCGACCGGTTTGCGGTTTGGTTGGGTTTTGACAGTATTGTTTATGTTTTAACTAATTATGATCGGATTTGACTGGTTTAAAACCGGTTTGGACAGGTTTTGACCTTTTTTGTCTTGTTTGCAATGGTTGTGGACCGGTTTGGACAGGTTGTGACCGGTTTGAAATGGTTTTGAACAGGTTTGGACCGGTTTGGACAGGTTTTGGACCGGTTTTGATATGTTTGCACAGGTTTTGACCAGTTTTGATCAGTTTTGACTGGTTTAAAACCAGTGTTGACTGGTTTTGATTAGTTTTGAATTGTTTGCACTGGTTTTCGACCGGTTTGGACCGGTTATGAAAGGTTTGGACAGGTTTTGACAAGTTTTGATCGGTTTTGACGGGTTTTGAGTTGTTTGCACCTATTTTTGACCGGTTTGGACCGGTTTGACCGGTTTAAAACCAGTGTTGACTGGTTTTGATTAGTTTTGACTTGTTCGCACTGGTTTTCGAACGTTGTGGACCGGTTTTGAAAGGTTTGGACAGGTTTTGACAAGTTTTGATCGGTTTTGACGGGTTTTGAGTTGTTTGCACCTATTTTTGACCGGTTTGGACCGGTTTGACAGGTTTGCACAGGTTTTGACCTAATTTCACTGGTTTTAAACCGGTTTGCGACAGGTTTTGACCAGTTTTGATCAGTTTTGACCGGTTTTAAACCTGTGTTGACTGGTTTCGATAGGTTTCGACAGGTTTGAACCGGTTTGGACAGGTTTTGACAAGTTTTGATCGGTTTTGACGGGTTTTGAGTTGTTTGCACCTAGTTTTGACCGGTTTGGACCGGATTGATATGTTTTGATCAGTTTTGACTTGTTTGCACTGGTTTTGGACCAGTTTCGATAGGTTTTCGACCGGTTTGGACCGGATTTGACAGGTTTGGACAGGTTTGGAAAAGTTTTGACTGGTTTTGACGGGTTTTGCACCTATTTTAGACAGGTTTGGATAGGTTTTTGACCGGTTTGGAGAGGTTTGACCTGTTTGCACAGGTTTTGACCAGTTTTCACTGGTTTTAAACCGGTTTGCGACAGGTTTTGACCAGTTTTGATCGGTTTTGACGGGTTTTGAGTTGTTTGCACCTAGTTTTGACCGGTTTGGACCGGATTGATACGTTTTGATCAGTTTTGACTTGTTTGCACTGGTTTTGGACCAGTTTCGATAGGTTTTCGACCGGTTTGGACCGGTTTGGACAGGTTTGGACAGGTTTGGAAAAGTTTTGACTGGTTTTGACGGGTTTTGCACCTATTTTAGACAGGTTTGGATAGGTTTTTGACCGGTTTGGAGAGGTTTGACCTGTTTGCACAGGTTTTGACCAGATTTCACTGGTTTTAAACCGGTTTGCGACAGGTTTTGACCAGTTTTGATCGGTTTTGACGGGTTTTGAGTTGTTTGCACCTAGTTTTGACCGGTTTGGACCGGATTGATACGTTTTGATCAGTTTTGACTTGTTTGCACTGGTTTTGGACCAGTTTCGATAGGTTTTCGACCGGTTTGGACCGGTTTGGACAGGTTTGGACAGGTTTGGAAAAGTTTTGACTGGTTTTGACGGGTTTTGCACCTATTTTAGACAGGTTTGGATAGGTTTTTGACCGGTTTGGAGAGGTTTGACCTGTTTGCACAGGTTTTGACCAGTTTTCACTGGTTTTGAACCGGTTTTGACTTGTTTTCACCAGTTTTGGAATGGTTTCGATAGGTTTCGACAGCTTTGACCAGTTTTGATCTGTTTTCACCTGTTTATAACCAATTTGGAAGGTTTTGACCGGTATTGACTCATTTTCACCAGTTTTGGTCCGCCTTGTATAGGTTTTCGACCGGTTTGGACCGTTTGGACCGGTTTGCTCAGGTTTTGACTCATTTAAACCTGTACACAACAGGTTTGGAAAGGTGTCGACCGGTTTGCGGTTTGGTTGGGTTTTGACAGTATTGTTTATGTTTTAACTAATTATGATCGGATTTGACTGGTTTAAAACCGGTTTGGACAGGTTTTGACCTTTTTTGTCTTGTTTGCAATGGTTGTGGACCGGTTTGGACAGGTTGTGACCGGTTTGAAATGGTTTTGGACAGGTTTGGACCGGTTTGGACAGGTTTTGGACCGGTTTTGATATGTTTGCACAGGTTTTGACCAGTTTTGATCAGTTTTGACTGGTTTAAAACCAGTGTTGACTGGTTTTGATTAGTTTTGAATTGTTTGCACTGGTTTTCGACCGGTTTGGACCGGTTATGAAAGGTTTGGAAAGGTTTTGACAAGTTTTGATCGGTTTTGACGGGTTTTGAGTTGTTTGCACCTATTTTTGACCAGTTTGGACCTGTTTGACCGGTTTAAAACCAGTGTTGACTGGTTTTGATTAGTTTTGACTTGTTTGCACTGGTTTTCGACCGTTCTGGACCGGTTTTGAAAGGTTTGGACAGGTTTTGACAAGTTTTGATCGGTTTTGACGGGTTTTGAGTTGTTTGCACCTATTTTTGACCGGTTTGGACCGGTTTGACAGGTTTGCACAGGTTTTGACCTAATTTCACTGGTTTTAAACCGGTTTGCGACAGGTTTTGACCAGTTTTGATCAGTTTTGACCGGTTTTAAACCTGTGTTGACTGGTTTCGATAGGTTTCGACAGGTTTGAACCGGTTTGGACAGGTTTTGACAAGTTTTGATCGGTTTTGACGGGTTTTGAGTTGTTTGCATCTAGTTTTGACCGGTTTGGACCGGATTGATAGGTTTTGATCAGTTTTGACTTGTTTGCACTGGTTTTGTACCAGTTTCGATAGGTTTTCGACCGGTTTGGACCGGATTTGACAGGTTTGGACAGGTTTGGAAAAGTTTTGACTGGTTTTGACGGGTTTTGCACCTATTTTAGACAGGTTTGGATAGGTTTTTGACCGGTTTGGAGAGGTTTGACCTGTTTGCACAGGTTTTGACCAGTTTTCACTGGTTTTAAACCGGTTTGCGACAGGTTTTGACCAGTTTTGATCGGTTTTGACGGGTTTTGAGTTGTTTGCACCTAGTTTTGACCGGTTTGGACCGGATTGATACGTTTTGATCAGTTTTGACTTGTTTGCACTGGTTTTGGACCAGTTTCGATAGGTTTTCGACCGGTTTGGACCGGTTTTGACAGGTTTGGACAGGTTTGGAAAAGTTTTGACTGGTTTTGACGGGTTTTGCACCTATTTTAGACAGGTTTGGATAGGTTTTTGACCGGTTTGGAGAGGTTTGACCTGTTTGCACAGGTATTGACCAGTTTTGATCGGTTTTGACGGGTTTTGAGTTGTTTGCACCTAGTTTTGACCGGTTTGGACCGGATTGATACGTTTTGATCAGTTTTGACTTGTTTGCACTGGTTTTGGACCAGTTTCGATAGGTTTTCGACCGGTTTGGACCGGTTTGGACAGGTTTGGACAGGTTTGGAAAAGTTTTGACTGGTTTTGACGGGTTTTGCACCTATTTTAGACAGGTTTGGATAGGTTTTTGACCGGTTTGGAGATGTTTGACCTGTTTGCACAGGTTTTGACCAGTTTTCACTGGTTTTGAACCGGTTTTGACTTGTTTTCACCAGTTTTGGAATGGTTTCGATAGGTTTCGACAGCTTTGACCAGTTTTGATCTGTTTTCACCTGTTTATAACCAATTTGGAAGGTTTTGACCGGTATTGACTCATTTTCACCAGTTTTGGTCCGCCTTGTATAGGTTTTCGACCGGTTTGGACCGTTTGGACAGGTTTGCTCAGGTTTTGACTCATTTAAACCTGTACACAACAGGTTTGGAAAGGTGTCGACCGGTTTGCGGTTTGGTTGGGTTTTGACAGTATTGTTTATGTTTTAACTAATTATGATCGGATTTGACTGGTTTAAAACCGGTTTGGACAGGTTTTGACCTTTTTTGTCTTGTTTGCAATGGTTGTGGACCGGTTTGGACAGGTTGTGACCGGTTTGAAATGGTATTGAACAGGTTTGGACCGGTTTGGACAGGTTTTGGACCGGTTTTGATATGTTTGCACAGGTTTTGACCAGTTTTGATCAGTTTTGACTGGTTTAAAACCAGTGTTGACTGGTTTTGATTAGTTTTGAATTGTTTGCACTGGTTTTCGACCGGTTTGGACCGGTTATGAAAGGTTTGGACAGGTTTTGACAAGTTTTGATCGGTTTTGACGGGTTTTGAGTTGTTTGCACCTATTTTTGACCGGTTTGGACCGGTTTGACCGGTTTAAAACCAGTGTTGACTGGTTTTGATTAGTTTTGACTTGTTCGCACTGGTTTTCGAACGTTGTGGACCGGTTTTGAAAGGTTTGGACAGGTTTTGACAAGTTTTGATCGGTTTTGACGGGTTTTGAGTTGTTTGCACCTATTTTTGACCGGTTTGGACCGGTTTGACAGGTTTGCACAGGTTTTGACCTAATTTCACTGGTTTTAAACCGGTTTGCGACAGGTTTTGACCAGTTTTGATCAGTTTTGACCGGTTTTAAACCTGTGTTGACTGGTTTCGATAGGTTTCGACAGGTTTGAACCGGTTTGGACAGGTTTTGACAAGTTTTGATCGGTTTTGACGGGTTTTGAGTTGTTTGCACCTAGTTTTGACCGGTTTGGACCGGATTGATAGGTTTTGATCAGTTTTGACTTGTTTGCACTGGTTTTGGACCAGTTTCGATAGGTTTTCGACCGGTTTGGACCGGATTTGACAGGTTTGGACAGGTTTGGAAAAGTTTTGACTGGTTTTGACGGGTTTTGCACCTATTTTAGACAGGTTTGGATAGGTTTTTGACCGGTTTGGAGAGGTTTGACCTGTTTGCACAGGTTTTGACCAGTTTTCACTGGTTTTAAACCGGTTTGCGACAGGTTTTGACCAGTTTTGATCGGTTTTGACGGGTTTTGAGTTGTTTGCACCTAGTTTTGACCGGTTTGGACCGGATTGATACGTTTTGATCAGTTTTGACTTGTTTGCACTGGTTTTGGACCAGTTTCGATAGGTTTTCGACCGGTTTGGACCGGTTTGGACAGGTTTGGACAGGTTTGGAAAAGTTTTGACTGGTTTTGACGGGTTTTGCACCTATTTTAGACAGGTTTGGATAGGTTTTTGACCGGTTTGGAGAGGTTTGACCTGTTTGCACAGGTTTTGACCAGTTTTCACTGGTTTTAAACCGGTTTGCGACAGGTTTTGACCAGTTTTGATCGGTTTTGACGGGTTTTGAGTTGTTTGCACCTAGTTTTGACTGGTTTGGACCGGATTGATACGTTTTGATCAGTTTTGACTTGTTTGCACTGGTTTTGGACCAGTTTCGATAGGTTTTCGACCGGTTTGGACCGGTTTGGACAGGTTTGGACAGGTTTGGAAAAGTTTTGACTGGTTTTGACGGGTTTTGCACCTATTTTAGACAGGTTTGGATAGGTTTTTGACCGGTTTGGAGATGTTTGACCTGTTTGCACAGGTTTTGACCAGTTTTCACTGGTTTTGAACCGGTTTTGACTTGTTTTCACCAGTTTTGGAATGGTTTCGATAGGTTTCGACAGCTTTGACCAGTTTTGATCTGTTTTCACCTGTTTATAACCAATTTGGAAGGTTTTGACCGGTATTGACTCATTTTCACCAGTTTTGGTCCGCCTTGTATAGTTTTTCGACCGGTTTGGACCGTTTGGACAGGTTTGCTCAGGTTTTGACTCATTTAAACCTGTACACAACAGGTTTGGAAAGGTGTCGACCGGTTTGCGGTTTGGTTGGGTTTTGACAGTATTGTTTATGTTTTAACTAATTATGATCGGATTTGACTGGTTTAAAACCGGTTTGGACAGGTTTTGACCTTTTTTGTCTTGTTTGCAATGGTTGTGGACCGGTTTGGACAGGTTGTGACCGGTTTGAAATGGTTTTGAACAGGTTTGGACCGGTTTGGACAGGTTTTGGACCGGTTTTGATATGTTTGCACAGGTTTTGACCAGTTTTGATCAGTTTTGACTGGTTTAAAACCAGTGTTGACTGGTTTTGATTAGTTTTGAATTGTTTGCACTGGTTTTCGACCGGTTTGGACCGGTTATGAAAGGTTTGGACAGGTTTTGACAAGTTTTGATCGGTTTTGACGGGTTTTGAGTTGTTTGCACCTATTTTTGACCGGTTTGGACCGGTTTGACCGGTTTAAAACCAGTGTTGACTGGTTTTGATTAGTTTTGACTTGTTCGCACTGGTTTTCGAACGTTGTGGACCGGTTTTGAAAGGTTTGGACAGGTTTTGACAAGTTTTGATCGGTTTTGACGGGTTTTGAGTTGTTTGCACCTATTTTTGACCGGTTTGGACCGGTTTGACAGGTTTGCACAGGTTTTGACCTAATTTCACTGGTTTTAAACCGGTTTGCGACAGGTTTTGACCAGTTTTGATCAGTTTTGACCGGTTTTAAACCTGTGTTGACTGGTTTCGATAGGTTTCGACAGGTTTGAACCGGTTTGGACAGGTTTTGACAAGTTTTGATCGGTTTTGACGGGTTTTGAGTTGTTTGCACCTAGTTTTGACCGGTTTGGACCGGATTGATATGTTTTGATCAGTTTTGACTTGTTTGCACTGGTTTTGGACCAGTTTCGATAGGTTTTCGACCGGTTTGGACCGGATTTGACAGGTTTGGACAGGTTTGGAAAAGTTTTGACTGGTTTTGACGGGTTTTGCACCTATTTTAGACAGGTTTGGATAGGTTTTTGACCGGTTTGGAGAGGTTTGACCTGTTTGCACAGGTTTTGACCAGTTTTCACTGGTTTTAAACCGGTTTGCGACAGGTTTTGACCAGTTTTGATCGGTTTTGACGGGTTTTGAGTTGTTTGCACCTAGTTTTGACCGGTTTGGACCGGATTGATACGTTTTGATCAGTTTTGACTTGTTTGCACTGGTTTTGGACCAGTTTCGATAGGTTTTCGACCGGTTTGGACCGGTTTGGACAGGTTTGGACAGGTTTGGAAAAGTTTTGACTGGTTTTGACGGGTTTTGCACCTATTTTAGACAGGTTTGGATAGGTTTTTGACCGGTTTGGAGATGTTTGACCTGTTTGCACAGGTTTTGACCAGTTTTCACTGGTTTTGAACCGGTTTTGACTTGTTTTCACCAGTTTTGGAATGGTTTCGATAGGTTTCGACAGCTTTGACCAGTTTTGATCTGTTTTCACCTGTTTATAACCAATTTGGAAGGTTTTGACCGGTATTGACTCATTTTCACCAGTTTTGGTCCGCCTTGTATAGGTTTTCGACCGGTTTGGACCGTTTGGACAGGTTTGCTCAGGTTTTGACTCATTTAAACCTGTACACAACAGGTTTGGAAAGGTGTCGACCGGTTTGCGGTTTGGTTGGGTTTTGACAGTATTGTTTATGTTTTAACTAATTATGATCGGATTTGACTGGTTTAAAACCGGTTTGGACAGGTTTTGACCTTTTTTGTCTTGTTTGCAATGGTTGTGGACCGGTTTGGACAGGTTGTGACCGGTTTGAAATGGTTTTGAACAGGTTTGGACCGGTTTGGACAGGTTTTGGACCGGTTTTGATATGTTTGCACAGGTTTTGACCAGTTTTGATCAGTTTTGACTGGTTTAAAACCAGTGTTGACTGGTTTTGATTAGTTTTGAATTGTTTGCACTGGTTTTCGACCGGTTTGGACCGGTTATGAAAGGTTTGGACAGGTTTTGACAAGTTTTGATCGGTTTTGACGGGTTTTGAGTTGTTTGCACCTATTTTTGACCGGTTTGGACCGGTTTGACCGGTTTAAAACCAGTGTTGACTGGTTTTGATTAGTTTTGACTTGTTCGCACTGGTTTTCGAACGTTGTGGACCGGTTTTGAAAGGTTTGGACAGGTTTTGACAAGTTTTGATCGGTTTTGACGGGTTTTGAGTTGTTTGCACCTATTTTTGACCGGTTTGGACCGGTTTGACAGGTTTGCACAGGTTTTGACCTAATTTCACTGGTTTTAAACCGGTTTGCGACAGGTTTTGACCAGTTTTGATCAGTTTTGACCGGTTTTAAACCTGTGTTGACTGGTTTCGATAGGTTTCGACAGGTTTGAACCGGTTTGGACAGGTTTTGACAAGTTTTGATCGGTTTTGACGGGTTTTGAGTTGTTTGCACCTAGTTTTGACCGGTTTGGACCGGATTGATATGTTTTGATCAGTTTTGACTTGTTTGCACTGGTTTTGGACCAGTTTCGATAGGTTTTCGACCGGTTTGGACCGGATTTGACAGGTTTGGACAGGTTTGGAAAAGTTTTGACTGGTTTTGACGGGTTTTGCACCTATTTTAGACAGGTTTGGATAGGTTTTTGACCGGTTTGGAGAGGTTTGACCTGTTTGCACAGGTTTTGACCAGTTTTCACTGGTTTTAAACCGGTTTGCGACAGGTTTTGACCAGTTTTGATCGGTTTTGACGGGTTTTGAGTTGTTTGCACCTAGTTTTGACCGGTTTGGACCGGATTGATACGTTTTGATCAGTTTTGACTTGTTTGCACTGGTTTTGGACCAGTTTCGATAGGTTTTCGACCGGTTTGGACCGGTTTGGACAGGTTTGGACAGGTTTGGAAAAGTTTTGACTGGTTTTGACGGGTTTTGCACCTATTTTAGACAGGTTTGGATAGGTTTTTGACCGGTTTGGAGATGTTTGACCTGTTTGCACAGGTTTTGACCAGTTTTCACTGGTTTTGAACCGGTTTTGACTTGTTTTCACCAGTTTTGGAATGGTTTCGATAGGTTTCGACAGCTTTGACCAGTTTTGATCTGTTTTCACCTGTTTATAACCAATTTGGAAGGTTTTGACCGGTATTGACTCATTTTCACCAGTTTTGGTCCGCCTTGTATAGGTTTTCGACCGGTTTGGACCGTTTGGACAGGTTTGCTCAGGTTTTGACTCATTTAAACCTGTACACAACAGGTTTGGAAAGGTGTCGACCGGTTTGCGGTTTGGTTGGGTTTTGACAGTATTGTTTATGTTTTAACTAATTATGATCGGATTTGACTGGTTTAAAACCGGTTTGGACAGGTTTTGACCTTTTTTGTCTTGTTTGCAATGGTTGTGGACCGGTTTGGACAGGTTGTGACCGGTTTGAAATGGTTTTGAACAGGTTTGGACCGGTTTGGACAGGTTTTGGACCGGTTTTGATATGTTTGCACAGGTTTTGACCAGTTTTGATCAGTTTTGACTGGTTTAAAACCAGTGTTGACTGGTTTTGATTAGTTTTGAATTGTTTGCACTGGTTTTCGACCGGTTTGGACCGGTTATGAAAGGTTTGGACAGGTTTTGACAAGTTTTGATCGGTTTTGACGGGTTTTGAGTTGTTTGCACCTATTTTTGACCGGTTTGGACCGGTTTGACCGGTTTAAAACCAGTGTTGACTGGTTTTGATTAGTTTTGACTTGTTCGCACTGGTTTTCGAACGTTGTGGACCGGTTTTGAAAGGTTTGGACAGGTTTTGACAAGTTTTGATCGGTTTTGACGGGTTTTGAGTTGTTTGCACCTATTTTTGACCGGTTTGGACCGGTTTGACAGGTTTGCACAGGTTTTGACCTAATTTCACTGGTTTTAAACCGGTTTGCGACAGGTTTTGACCAGTTTTGATCAGTTTTGACCGGTTTTAAACCTGTGTTGACTGGTTTCGATAGGTTTCGACAGGTTTGAACCGGTTTGGACAGGTTTTGACAAGTTTTGATCGGTTTTGACGGGTTTTGAGTTGTTTGCACCTAGTTTTGACCGGTTTGGACCGGATTGATATGTTTTGATCAGTTTTGACTTGTTTGCACTGGTTTTGGACCAGTTTCGATAGGTTTTCGACCGGTTTGGACCGGATTTGACAGGTTTGGACAGGTTTGGAAAAGTTTTGACTGGTTTTGACGGGTTTTGCACCTATTTTAGACAGGTTTGGATAGGTTTTTGACCGGTTTGGAGAGGTTTGACCTGTTTGCACAGGTTTTGACCAGTTTTCACTGGTTTTAAACCGGTTTGCGACAGGTTTTGACCAGTTTTGATCGGTTTTGACGGGTTTTGAGTTGTTTGCACCTAGTTTTGACCGGTTTGGACCGGATTGATACGTTTTGATCAGTTTTGACTTGTTTGCACTGGTTTTGGACCAGTTTCGATAGGTTTTCGACCGGTTTGGACCGGTTTGGACAGGTTTGGACAGGTTTGGAAAAGTTTTGACTGGTTTTGACGGGTTTTGCACCTATTTTAGACAGGTTTGGATAGGTTTTTGACCGGTTTGGAGAGGTTTGACCTGTTTGCACAGGTTTTGACCAGTTTTCACTGGTTTTAAACCGGTTTGCGACAGGTTTTGACCAGTTTTGATCGGTTTTGACGGGTTTTGAGTTGTTTGCACCTAGTTTTGACCGGTTTGGACCGGATTGATACGTTTTGATCAGTTTTGACTTGTTTGCACTGGTTTTGGACCAGTTTCGATAGGTTTTCGACCGGTTTGGACCGGTTTGGACAGGTTTGGACAGGTTTGGAAAAGTTTTGACTGGTTTTGACGGGTTTTGCACCTATTTTAGACAGGTTTGGATAGGTTTTTGACCGGTTTGGAGATGTTTGACCTGTTTGCACAGGTTTTGACCAGTTTTCACTGGTTTTGAACCGGTTTTGACTTGTTTTCACCAGTTTTGGAATGGTTTCGATAGGTTTCGACAGCTTTGACCAGTTTTGATCTGTTTTCACCTGTTTATAACCAATTTGGAAGGTTTTGACCGGTATTGACTCATTTTCACCAGTTTTGGTCCGCCTTGTATAGTTTTTCGACCGGTTTGGACCGTTTGGACAGGTTTGCTCAGGTTTTGACTCATTTAAACCTGTACACAACAGGTTTGGAAAGGTGTCGACCGGTTTGCGGTTTGGTTGGGTTTTGACAGTATTGTTTATGTTTTAACTAATTATGATCGGATTTGACTGGTTTAAAACCGGTTTGGACAGGTTTTGACCTTTTTTGTCTTGTTTGCAATGGTTGTGGACCGGTTTGGACAGGTTGTGACCGGTTTGAAATGGTTTTGAACAGGTTTGGACCGGTTTGGACAGGTTTTGGACCGGTTTTGATATGTTTGCACAGGTTTTGACCAGTTTTGATCAGTTTTGACTGGTTTAAAACCAGTGTTGACTGGTTTTGATTAGTTTTGAATTGTTTGCACTGGTTTTCGACCGGTTTGGACCGGTTATGAAAGGTTTGGACAGGTTTTGACAAGTTTTGATCGGTTTTGACGGGTTTTGAGTTGTTTGCACCTATTTTTGACCGGTTTGGACCGGTTTGACCGGTTTAAAACCAGTGTTGACTGGTTTTGATTAGTTTTGACTTGTTCGCACTGGTTTTCGAACGTTGTGGACCGGTTTTGAAAGGTTTGGACAGGTTTTGACAAGTTTTGATCGGTTTTGACGGGTTTTGAGTTGTTTGCACCTATTTTTGACCGGTTTGGACCGGTTTGACAGGTTTGCACAGGTTTTGACCTAATTTCACTGGTTTTAAACCGGTTTGCGACAGGTTTTGACCAGTTTTGATCAGTTTTGACCGGTTTTAAACCTGTGTTGACTGGTTTCGATAGGTTTCGACAGGTTTGAACCGGTTTGGACAGGTTTTGACAAGTTTTGATCGGTTTTGACGGGTTTTGAGTTGTTTGCACCTAGTTTTGACCGGTTTGGACCGGATTGATATGTTTTGATCAGTTTTGACTTGTTTGCACTGGTTTTGGACCAGTTTCGATAGGTTTTCGACCGGTTTGGACCGGATTTGACAGGTTTGGACAGGTTTGGAAAAGTTTTGACTGGTTTTGACGGGTTTTGCACCTATTTTAGACAGGTTTGGATAGGTTTTTGACCGGTTTGGAGAGGTTTGACCTGTTTGCACAGGTTTTGACCAGTTTTCACTGGTTTTAAACCGGTTTGCGACAGGTTTTGACCAGTTTTGATCGGTTTTGACGGGTTTTGAGTTGTTTGCACCTAGTTTTGACCGGTTTGGACCGGATTGATACGTTTTGATCAGTTTTGACTTGTTTGCACTGGTTTTGGACCAGTTTCGATAGGTTTTCGACCGGTTTGGACCGGTTTGGACAGGTTTGGACAGGTTTGGAAAAGTTTTGACTGGTTTTGACGGGTTTTGCACCTATTTTAGACAGGTTTGGATAGGTTTTTGACCGGTTTGGAGAGGTTTGACCTGTTTGCACAGGTTTTGACCAGATTTCACTGGTTTTAAACCGGTTTGCGACAGGTTTTGACCAGTTTTGATCGGTTTTGACGGGTTTTGAGTTGTTTGCACCTAGTTTTGACCGGTTTGGACCGGATTGATACGTTTTGATCAGTTTTGACTTGTTTGCACTGGTTTTGGACCAGTTTCGATAGGTTTTCGACCGGTTTGGACCGGTTTGGACAGGTTTGGACAGGTTTGGAAAAGTTTTGACTGGTTTTGACGGGTTTTGCACCTATTTTAGACAGGTTTGGATAGGTTTTTGACCGGTTTGGAGAGGTTTGACCTGTTTGCACAGGTTTTGACCAGTTTTCACTGGTTTTGAACCGGTTTTGACTTGTTTTCACCAGTTTTGGAATGGTTTCGATAGGTTTCGACAGCTTTGACCAGTTTTGATCTGTTTTCACCTGTTTATAACCAATTTGGAAGGTTTTGACCGGTATTGACTCATTTTCACCAGTTTTGGTCCGCCTTGTATAGGTTTTCGACCGGTTTGGACCGTTTGGACCGGTTTGCTCAGGTTTTGACTCATTTAAACCTGTACACAACAGGTTTGGAAAGGTGTCGACCGGTTTGCGGTTTGGTTGGGTTTTGACAGTATTGTTTATGTTTTAACTAATTATGATCGGATTTGACTGGTTTAAAACCGGTTTGGACAGGTTTTGACCTTTTTTGTCTTGTTTGCAATGGTTGTGGACCGGTTTGGACAGGTTGTGACCGGTTTGAAATGGTTTTGGACAGGTTTGGACCGGTTTGGACAGGTTTTGGACCGGTTTTGATATGTTTGCACAGGTTTTGACCAGTTTTCATCAGTTTTGACTGGTTTAAAACCAGTGTTGACTGGTTTTGATTAGTTTTGAATTGTTTGCACTGGTTTTCGACCGGTTTGGACCGGTTATGAAAGGTTTGGAAAGGTTTTGACAAGTTTTGATCGGTTTTGACGGGTTTTGAGTTGTTTGCACCTATTTTTGACCAGTTTGGACCTGTTTGACCGGTTTAAAACCAGTGTTGACTGGTTTTGATTAGTTTTGACTTGTTTGCACTGGTTTTCGACCGTTCTGGACCGGTTTTGAAAGGTTTGGACAGGTTTTGACAAGTTTTGATCGGTTTTGACGGGTTTTGAGTTGTTTGCACCTATTTTTGACCGGTTTGGACCGGTTTGACAGGTTTGCACAGGTTTTGACCTAATTTCACTGGTTTTAAACCGGTTTGCGACAGGTTTTGACCAGTTTTGATCAGTTTTGACCGGTTTTAAACCTGTGTTGACTGGTTTCGATAGGTTTCGACAGGTTTGAACCGGTTTGGACAGGTTTTGACAAGTTTTGATCGGTTTTGACGGGTTTTGAGTTGTTTGCATCTAGTTTTGACCGGTTTGGACCGGATTGATAGGTTTTGATCAGTTTTGACTTGTTTGCACTGGTTTTGTACCAGTTTCGATAGGTTTTCGACCGGTTTGGACCGGATTTGACAGGTTTGGACAGGTTTGGAAAAGTTTTGACTGGTTTTGACGGGTTTTGCACCTATTTTAGACAGGTTTGGATAGGTTTTTGACCGGTTTGGAGAGGTTTGACCTGTTTGCACAGGTTTTGACCAGTTTTCACTGGTTTTAAACCGGTTTGCGACAGGTTTTGACCAGTTTTGATCGGTTTTGACGGGTTTTGAGTTGTTTGCACCTAGTTTTGACCGGTTTGGACCGGATTGATACGTTTTGATCAGTTTTGACTTGTTTGCACTGGTTTTGGACCAGTTTCGATAGGTTTTCGACCGGTTTGGACCGGTTTTGACAGGTTTGGACAGGTTTGGAAAAGTTTTGACTGGTTTTGACGGGTTTTGCACCTATTTTAGACAGGTTTGGATAGGTTTTTGACCGGTTTGGAGAGGTTTGACCTGTTTGCACAGGTATTGACCAGTTTTGATCGGTTTTGACGGGTTTTGAGTTGTTTGCACCTAGTTTTGACCGGTTTGGACCGGATTGATACGTTTTGATCAGTTTTGACTTGTTTGCACTGGTTTTGGACCAGTTTCGATAGGTTTTCGACCGGTTTGGACCGGTTTGGACAGGTTTGGACAGGTTTGGAAAAGTTTTGACTGGTTTTGACGGGTTTTGCACCTATTTTAGAAAGGTTTGGATAGGTTTTTGACCGGTTTGGAGAGGTTTGACCTGTTTGTACAGGTTTTGACCAGTTTTCACTGGTTTTAAACCGGTTTGCGACAGGTTTTGACCAGTTTTGATCGGTTTTGACGGGTTTTGAGTTGTTTGCACCTAGTTTTGACCGGTTTGGACCGGATTGATACGTTTTGATCAGTTTTGACTTGTTTGCACTGGTTTTGGACCAGTTTCGATAGGTTTTCGACCGGTTTGGACCGGTTTGGACAGGTTTGGACAGGTTTGGAAAAGTTTTGACTGGTTTTGACGGGTTTTGCACCTATTTTAGACAGGTTTGGATAGGTTTTTGACCGGTTTGGAGATGTTTGACCTGTTTGCACAGGTTTTGACCAGTTTTCACTGGTTTTGAACCGGTTTTGACTTGTTTTCACCAGTTTTGGAATGGTTTCGATAGGTTTCGACAGCTTTGACCAGTTTTGATCTGTTTTCACCTGTTTATAACCAATTTGGAAGGTTTTGACCGGTATTGACTCATTTTCACCAGTTTTGGTCCGCCTTGTATAGGTTTTCGACCGGTTTGGACCGTTTGGACAGGTTTGCTCAGGTTTTGACTCATTTAAACCTGTACACAACAGGTTTGGAAAGGTGTCGACCGGTTTGCGGTTTGGTTGGGTTTTGACAGTATTGTTTATGTTTTAACTAATTATGATCGGATTTGACTGGTTTAAAACCGGTTTGGACAGGTTTTGACCTTTTTTGTCTTGTTTGCAATGGTTGTGGACCGGTTTGGACAGGTTGTGACCGGTTTGAAATGGTTTTGAACAGGTTTGGACCGGTTTGGACAGGTTTTGGACCGGTTTTGATATGTTTGCACAGGTTTTGACCAGTTTTGATCAGTTTTGACTGGTTTAAAACCAGTGTTGACTGGTTTTGATTAGTTTTGAATTGTTTGCACTGGTTTTCGACCGGTTTGGACCGGTTATGAAAGGTTTGGACAGGTTTTGACAAGTTTTGATCGGTTTTGACGGGTTTTGAGTTGTTTGCACCTATTTTTGACCGGTTTGGACCGGTTTGACAGGTTTGCACAGGTTTTGACCTAATTTCACTGGTTTTAAACCGGTTTGCGACAGGTTTTGACCAGTTTTGATCAGTTTTGACCGGTTTTAAACCTGTGTTGACTGGTTTCGATAGGTTTCGACAGGTTTGAACCGGTTTGGACAGATTTTGACAAGTTTTGATCGGTTTTGACGGGTTTTGAGTTGTTTGCACCTAGTTTTGACCGGTTTGGACCGGATTGATAGGTTTTGATCAGTTTTGACTTGTTTGCACTGGTTTTGGACCAGTTTCGATAGGTTTTCGACCGGTTTGGACCGGATTTGACAGGTTTGGACAGGTTTGGAAAAGTTTTGACTGGTTTTGACGGGTTTTGCACCTATTTTAGACAGGTTTGGATAGGTTTTTGACCGGTTTGGAGAGGTTTGACCTGTTTGCACAGGTTTTGACCAGTTTTCACTGGTTTTAAACCGGTTTGCGACAGGTTTTGACCAGTTTTGATCGGTTTTGACGGGTTTTGAGTTGTTTGCACCTAGTTTTGACCGGTTTGGACCGGATTGATACGTTTTGATCAGTTTTGACTTGTTTGCACTGGTTTTGGACCAGTTTCGATAGGTTTTCGACCGGTTTGGACCGGTTTGGACAGGTTTGGACAGGTTTGGAAAAGTTTTGACTGGTTTTGACGGGTTTTGCACCTATTTTAGACAGGTTTGGATAGGTTTTTGACCGGTTTGGAGAGGTTTGACCTGTTTGCACAGGTTTTGACCAGTTTTCACTGGTTTTAAACCGGTTTGCGACAGGTTTTGACCAGTTTTGATCGGTTTTGACGGGTTTTGAGTTGTTTGCACCTAGTTTTGACTGGTTTGGACCGGATTGATACGTTTTGATCAGTTTTGACTTGTTTGCACTGGTTTTGGACCAGTTTCGATAGGTTTTCGACCGGTTTGGACCGGTTTGGACAGGTTTGGACAGGTTTGGAAAAGTTTTGACTGGTTTTGACGGGTTTTGCACCTATTTTAGACAGGTTTGGATAGGTTTTTGACCGGTTTGGAGATGTTTGACCTGTTTGCACAGGTTTTGACCAGTTTTCACTGGTTTTGAACCGGTTTTGACTTGTTTTCACCAGTTTTGGAATGGTTTCGATAGGTTTCGACAGCTTTGACCAGTTTTGATCTGTTTTCACCTGTTTATAACCAATTTGGAAGGTTTTGACCGGTATTGACTCATTTTCACCAGTTTTGGTCCGCCTTGTATAGGTTTTCGACCGGTTTGGACCGTTTGGACAGGTTTGCTCAGGTTTTGACTCATTTAAACCTGTACACAACAGGTTTGGAAAGGTGTCGACCGGTTTGCGGTTTGGTTGGGTTTTGACAGTATTGTTTATGTTTTAACTAATTATGATCGGATTTGACTGGTTTAAAACCGGTTTGGACAGGTTTTGACCTTTTTTGTCTTGTTTGCAATGGTTGTGGACCGGTTTGGACAGGTTGTGACCGGTTTGAAATGGTTTTGAACAGGTTTGGACCGGTTTGGACAGGTTTTGGACCGGTTTTGATATGTTTGCACAGGTTTTGACCAGTTTTGATCAGTTTTGACTGGTTTAAAACCAGTGTTGACTGGTTTTGATTAGTTTTGAATTGTTTGCACTGGTTTTCGACCGGTTTGGACCGGTTATGAAAGGTTTGGACAGGTTTTGACAAGTTTTGATCGGTTTTGACGGGTTTTGAGTTGTTTGCACCTATTTTTGACCGGTTTGGACCGGTTTGACCGGTTTAAAACCAGTGTTGACTGGTTTTGATTAGTTTTGACTTGTTCGCACTGGTTTTCGAACGTTGTGGACCGGTTTTGAAAGGTTTGGACAGGTTTTGACAAGTTTTGATCGGTTTTGACGGGTTTTGAGTTGTTTGCACCTATTTTTGACCGGTTTGGACCGGTTTGACAGGTTTGCACAGGTTTTGACCTAATTTCACTGGTTTTAAACCGGTTTGCGACAGGTTTTGACCAGTTTTGATCAGTTTTGACCGGTTTTAAACCTGTGTTGACTGGTTTCGATAGGTTTCGACAGGTTTGAACCGGTTTGGACAGGTTTTGACAAGTTTTGATCGGTTTTGACGGGTTTTGAGTTGTTTGCACCTAGTTTTGACCGGTTTGGACCGGATTGATATGTTTTGATCAGTTTTGACTTGTTTGCACTGGTTTTGGACCAGTTTCGATAGGTTTTCGACCGGTTTGGACCGGATTTGACAGGTTTGGACAGGTTTGGAAAAGTTTTGACTGGTTTTGACGGGTTTTGCACCTATTTTAGACAGGTTTGGATAGGTTTTTGACCGGTTTGGAGAGGTTTGACCTGTTTGCACAGGTTTTGACCAGTTTTCACTGGTTTTAAACCGGTTTGCGACAGGTTTTGACCAGTTTTGATCGGTTTTGACGGGTTTTGAGTTGTTTGCACCTAGTTTTGACCGGTTTGGACCGGATTGATACGTTTTGATCAGTTTTGACTTGTTTGCACTGGTTTTGGACCAGTTTCGATAGGTTTTCGACCGGTTTGGACCGGTTTGGACAGGTTTGGACAGGTTTGGAAAAGTTTTGACTGGTTTTGACGGGTTTTGCACCTATTTTAGACAGGTTTGGATAGGTTTTTGACCGGTTTGGAGAGGTTTGACCTGTTTGCACAGGTTTTGACCAGATTTCACTGGTTTTAAACCGGTTTGCGACAGGTTTTGACCAGTTTTGATCGGTTTTGACGGGTTTTGAGTTGTTTGCACCTAGTTTTGACCGGTTTGGACCGGATTGATACGTTTTGATCAGTTTTGACTTGTTTGCACTGGTTTTGGACCAGTTTCGATAGGTTTTCGACCGGTTTGGACCGGTTTGGACAGGTTTGGACAGGTTTGGAAAAGTTTTGACTGGTTTTGACGGGTTTTGCACCTATTTTAGACAGGTTTGGATAGGTTTTTGACCGGTTTGGAGAGGTTTGACCTGTTTGCACAGGTTTTGACCAGTTTTCACTGGTTTTGAACCGGTTTTGACTTGTTTTCACCAGTTTTGGAATGGTTTCGATAGGTTTCGACAGCTTTGACCAGTTTTGATCTGTTTTCACCTGTTTATAACCAATTTGGAAGGTTTTGACCGGTATTGACTCATTTTCACCAGTTTTGGTCCGCCTTGTATAGGTTTTCGACCGGTTTGGACCGTTTGGACCGGTTTGCTCAGGTTTTGACTCATTTAAACCTGTACACAACAGGTTTGGAAAGGTGTCGACCGGTTTGCGGTTTGGTTGGGTTTTGACAGTATTGTTTATGTTTTAACTAATTATGATCGGATTTGACTGGTTTAAAACCGGTTTGGACAGGTTTTGACCTTTTTTGTCTTGTTTGCAATGGTTGTGGACCGGTTTGGACAGGTTGTGACCGGTTTGAAATGGTTTTGGACAGGTTTGGACCGGTTTGGACAGGTTTTGGACCGGTTTTGATATGTTTGCACAGGTTTTGACCAGTTTTGATCAGTTTTGACTGGTTTAAAACCAGTGTTGACTGGTTTTGATTAGTTTTGAATTGTTTGCACTGGTTTTCGACCGGTTTGGACCGGTTATGAAAGGTTTGGAAAGGTTTTGACAAGTTTTGATCGGTTTTGACGGGTTTTGAGTTGTTTGCACCTATTTTTGACCAGTTTGGACCTGTTTGACCGGTTTAAAACCAGTGTTGACTGGTTTTGATTAGTTTTGACTTGTTTGCACTGGTTTTCGACCGTTCTGGACCGGTTTTGAAAGGTTTGGACAGGTTTTGACAAGTTTTGATCGGTTTTGACGGGTTTTGAGTTGTTTGCACCTATTTTTGACCGGTTTGGACCGGTTTGACAGGTTTGCACAGGTTTTGACCTAATTTCACTGGTTTTAAACCGGTTTGCGACAGGTTTTGACCAGTTTTGATCAGTTTTGACCGGTTTTAAACCTGTGTTGACTGGTTTCGATAGGTTTCGACAGGTTTGAACCGGTTTGGACAGGTTTTGACAAGTTTTGATCGGTTTTGACGGGTTTTGAGTTGTTTGCATCTAGTTTTGACCGGTTTGGACCGGATTGATAGGTTTTGATCAGTTTTGACTTGTTTGCACTGGTTTTGTACCAGTTTCGATAGGTTTTCGACCGGTTTGGACCGGATTTGACAGGTTTGGACAGGTTTGGAAAAGTTTTGACTGGTTTTGACGGGTTTTGCACCTATTTTAGACAGGTTTGGATAGGTTTTTGACCGGTTTGGAGAGGTTTGACCTGTTTGCACAGGTTTTGACCAGTTTTCACTGGTTTTAAACCGGTTTGCGACAGGTTTTGACCAGTTTTGATCGGTTTTGACGGGTTTTGAGTTGTTTGCACCTAGTTTTGACCGGTTTGGACCGGATTGATACGTTTTGATCAGTTTTGACTTGTTTGCACTGGTTTTGGACCAGTTTCGATAGGTTTTCGACCGGTTTGGACCGGTTTTGACAGGTTTGGACAGGTTTGGAAAAGTTTTGACTGGTTTTGACGGGTTTTGCACCTATTTTAGACAGGTTTGGATAGGTTTTTGACCGGTTTGGAGAGGTTTGACCTGTTTGCACAGGTATTGACCAGTTTTGATCGGTTTTGACGGGTTTTGAGTTGTTTGCACCTAGTTTTGACCGGTTTGGACCGGATTGATACGTTTTGATCAGTTTTGACTTGTTTGCACTGGTTTTGGACCAGTTTCGATAGGTTTTCGACCGGTTTGGACCGGTTTGGACAGGTTTGGACAGGTTTGGAAAAGTTTTGACTGGTTTTGACGGGTTTTGCACCTATTTTAGAAAGGTTTGGATAGGTTTTTGACCGGTTTGGAGAGGTTTGACCTGTTTGTACAGGTTTTGACCAGTTTTCACTGGTTTTAAACCGGTTTGCGACAGGTTTTGACCAGTTTTGATCGGTTTTGACGGGTTTTGAGTTGTTTGCACCTAGTTTTGACCGGTTTGGACCGGATTGATACGTTTTGATCAGTTTTGACTTGTTTGCACTGGTTTTGGACCAGTTTCGATAGGTTTTCGACCGGTTTGGACCGGTTTGGACAGGTTTGGACAGGTTTGGAAAAGTTTTGACTGGTTTTGACGGGTTTTGCACCTATTTTAGACAGGTTTGGATAGGTTTTTGACCGGTTTGGAGATGTTTGACCTGTTTGCACAGGTTTTGACCAGTTTTCACTGGTTTTGAACCGGTTTTGACTTGTTTTCACCAGTTTTGGAATGGTTTCGATAGGTTTCGACAGCTTTGACCAGTTTTGATCTGTTTTCACCTGTTTATAACCAATTTGGAAGGTTTTGACCGGTATTGACTCATTTTCACCAGTTTTGGTCCGCCTTGTATAGGTTTTCGACCGGTTTGGACCGTTTGGACAGGTTTGCTCAGGTTTTGACTCATTTAAACCTGTACACAACAGGTTTGGAAAGGTGTCGACCGGTTTGCGGTTTGGTTGGGTTTTGACAGTATTGTTTATGTTTTAACTAATTATGATCGGATTTGACTGGTTTAAAACCGGTTTGGACAGGTTTTGACCTTTTTTGTCTTGTTTGCAATGGTTGTGGACCGGTTTGGACAGGTTGTGACCGGTTTGAAATGGTTTTGAACAGGTTTGGACCGGTTTGGACAGGTTTTGGACCGGTTTTGATATGTTTGCACAGGTTTTGACCAGTTTTGATCAGTTTTGACTGGTTTAAAACCAGTGTTGACTGGTTTTGATTAGTTTTGAATTGTTTGCACTGGTTTTCGACCGGTTTGGACCGGTTATGAAAGGTTTGGACAGGTTTTGACAAGTTTTGATCGGTTTTGACGGGTTTTGAGTTGTTTGCACCTATTTTTGACCGGTTTGGACCGGTTTGACAGGTTTGCACAGGTTTTGACCTAATTTCACTGGTTTTAAACCGGTTTGCGACAGGTTTTGACCAGTTTTGATCAGTTTTGACCGGTTTTAAACCTGTGTTGACTGGTTTCGATAGGTTTCGACAGGTTTGAACCGGTTTGGACAGGTTTTGACAAGTTTTGATCGGTTTTGACGGGTTTTGAGTTGTTTGCACCTAGTTTTGACCGGTTTGGACCGGATTGATAGGTTTTGATCAGTTTTGACTTGTTTGCACTGGTTTTGGACCAGTTTCGATAGGTTTTCGACCGGTTTGGACCGGATTTGACAGGTTTGGACAGGTTTGGAAAAGTTTTGACTGGTTTTGACGGGTTTTGCACCTATTTTAGACAGGTTTGGATAGGTTTTTGACCGGTTTGGAGAGGTTTGACCTGTTTGCACAGGTTTTGACCAGTTTTCACTGGTTTTAAACCGGTTTGCGACAGGTTTTGACCAGTTTTGATCGGTTTTGACGGGTTTTGAGTTGTTTGCACCTAGTTTTGACCGGTTTGGACCGGATTGATACGTTTTGATCAGTTTTGACTTGTTTGCACTGGTTTTGGACCAGTTTCGATAGGTTTTCGACCGGTTTGGACCGGTTTGGACAGGTTTGGACAGGTTTGGAAAAGTTTTGACTGGTTTTGACGGGTTTTGCACCTATTTTAGACAGGTTTGGATAGGTTTTTGACCGGTTTGGAGAGGTTTGACCTGTTTGCACAGGTTTTGACCAGTTTTCACTGGTTTTAAACCGGTTTGCGACAGGTTTTGACCAGTTTTGATCGGTTTTGACGGGTTTTGAGTTGTTTGCACCTAGTTTTGACTGGTTTGGACCGGATTGATACGTTTTGATCAGTTTTGACTTGTTTGCACTGGTTTTGGACCAGTTTCGATAGGTTTTCGACCGGTTTGGACCGGTTTGGACAGGTTTGGACAGGTTTGGAAAAGTTTTGACTGGTTTTGACGGGTTTTGCACCTATTTTAGACAGGTTTGGATAGGTTTTTGACCGGTTTGGAGATGTTTGACCTGTTTGCACAGGTTTTGACCAGTTTTCACTGGTTTTGAACCGGTTTTGACTTGTTTTCACCAGTTTTGGAATGGTTTCGATAGGTTTCGACAGCTTTGACCAGTTTTGATCTGTTTTCACCTGTTTATAACCAATTTGGAAGGTTTTGACCGGTATTGACTCATTTTCACCAGTTTTGGTCCGCCTTGTATAGGTTTTCGACCGGTTTGGACCGTTTGGACAGGTTTGCTCAGGTTTTGACTCATTTAAACCTGTACACAACAGGTTTGGAAAGGTGTCGACCGGTTTGCGGTTTGGTTGGGTTTTGACAGTATTGTTTATGTTTTAACTAATTATGATCGGATTTGACTGGTTTAAAACCGGTTTGGACAGGTTTTGACCTTTTTTGTCTTGTTTGCAATGGTTGTGGACCGGTTTGGACAGGTTGTGACCGGTTTGAAATGGTTTTGAACAGGTTTGGACCGGTTTGGACAGGTTTTGGACCCGTTTTGATATGTTTGCACAG
Source organism: Glandiceps talaboti (assembly GCF_964340395.1). NCBI lineage: Eukaryota > Metazoa > Hemichordata > Enteropneusta > Spengelidae > Glandiceps > Glandiceps talaboti. The sequence continues at coordinate 252,217 of NW_027554291.1, forward strand.
GTTTTGACCAGTTTTGATCAGTTTTGACTGGTTTAAAACCAGTGTTGACTGGTTTTGATTAGTTTTGAATTGTTTGCACTGGTTTTCGACCGGTTTGGACCGGTTATGAAAGGTTTGGACAGGTTTTGACAAGTTTTGATCGGTTTTGACGGGTTTTGAGTTGTTTGCACCTATTTTTGACCGGTTTGGACCGGTTTGACCGGTTTAAAACCAGTGTTGACTGGTTTTGATTAGTTTTGACTTGTTCGCACTGGTTTTCGAACGTTGTGGACCGGTTTTGAAAGGTTTGGACAGGTTTTGACTAGTTTTGATCGGTTTTGACGGGTTTTGAGTTGTTTGCACCTATTTTTGACCGGTTTGGACCGGTTTGACAGGTTTGCACAGGTTTTGACCTAATTTCACTGGTTTTAAACCGGTTTGCGACAGGTTTTGACCAGTTTTGATCAGTTTTGACCGGTTTTAAACCTGTGTTGACTGGTTTCGATAGGTTTCGACAGGTTTGAACCGGTTTGGACAGGTTTTGACAAGTTTTGATCGGTTTTGACGGGTTTTGAGTTGTTTGCACCTAGTTTTGACCGGTTTGGACCGGATTGATATGTTTTGATCAGTTTTGACTTGTTTGCACTGGTTTTGGACCAGTTTCGATAGGTTTTCGACCGGTTTGGACCGGATTTGACAGGTTTGGACAGGTTTGGAAAAGTTTTGACTGGTTTTGACGGGTTTTGCACCTATTTTAGACAGGTTTGGATAGGTTTTTGACCGGTTTGGAGAGGTTTGACCTGTTTGCACAGGTTTTGACCAGTTTTCACTGGTTTTAAACCGGTTTGCGACAGGTTTTGACCAGTTTTGATCGGTTTTGACGGGTTTTGAGTTGTTTGCACCTAGTTTTGACCGGTTTGGACCGGATTGATACGTTTTGATCAGTTTTGACTTGTTTGCACTGGTTTTGGACCAGTTTCGATAGGTTTTCGACCGGTTTGGACCGGTTTGGACAGGTTTGGACAGGTTTGGAAAAGTTTTGACTGGTTTTGACGGGTTTTGCACCTATTTTAGACAGGTTTGGATAGGTTTTTGACCGGTTTGGAGATGTTTGACCTGTTTGCACAGGTTTTGACCAGTTTTCACTGGTTTTGAACCGGTTTTGACTTGTTTTCACCAGTTTTGGAATGGTTTCGATAGGTTTCGACAGCTTTGACCAGTTTTGATCTGTTTTCACCTGTTTATAACCAATTTGGAAGGTTTTGACCGGTATTGACTCATTTTCACCAGTTTTGGTCCGCCTTGTATAGGTTTTCGACCGGTTTGGACCGTTTGGACAGGTTTGCTCAGGTTTTGACTCATTTAAACCTGTACACAACAGGTTTGGAAAGGTGTCGACCGGTTTGCGGTTTGGTTGGGTTTTGACAGTATTGTTTATGTTTTAACTAATTATGATCGGATTTGACTGGTTTAAAACCGGTTTGGACAGGTTTTGACCTTTTTTGTCTTGTTTGCAATGGTTGTGGACCGGTTTGGACAGGTTGTGACCGGTTTGAAATGGTTTTGAACAGGTTTGGACCGGTTTGGACAGGTTTTGGACCTGTTTTGATATGTTTGCACAGGTTTTGACCAGTTTTGATCAGTTTTGACTGGTTTAAAACCAGTGTTGACTGGTTTTGATTAGTTTTGAATTGTTTGCACTGGTTTTCGACCGGTTTGGACCGGTTATGAAAGGTTTGGACAGGTTTTGACAAGTTTTGATCGGTTTTGACGGGTTTTGAGTTGTTTGCACCTATTTTTGACCGGTTTGGACCGGTTTGACCGGTTTAAAACCAGTGTTGACTGGTTTTGATTAGTTTTGACTTGTTCGCACTGGTTTTCGAACGTTGTGGACCGGTTTTGAAAGGTTTGGACAGGTTTTGACAAGTTTTGATCGGTTTTGACGGGTTTTGAGTTGTTTGCACCTATTTTTGACCGGTTTGGACCGGTTTGACAGGTTTGCACAGGTTTTGACCTAATTTCACTGGTTTTAAACCGGTTTGCGACAGGTTTTGACCAGTTTTGATCAGTTTTGACCGGTTTTAAACCTGTGTTGACTGGTTTCGATAGGTTTCGACAGGTTTGAACCGGTTTGGACAGGTTTTGACAAGTTTTGATCGGTTTTGACGGGTTTTGAGTTGTTTGCACCTAGTTTTGACCGGTTTGGACCGGATTGATATGTTTTGATCAGTTTTGACTTGTTTGCACTGGTTTTGGACCAGTTTCGATAGGTTTTCGACCGGTTTGGACCGGTTTGGACAGGTTTGGACAGGTTTGGAAAAGTTTTGACTGGTTTTGACGGGTTTTGCACCTATTTTAGACAGGTTTGGATAGGTTTTTGACCGGTTTGGAGAGGTTTGACCTGTTTGCACAGGTTTTGACCAGTTTTCACTGGTTTTAAACCGGTTTGCGACAGGTTTTGACCAGTTTTGATCGGTTTTGACGGGTTTTGAGTTGTTTGCACCTAGTTTTGACCGGTTTGGACCGGATTGATACGTTTTGATCAGTTTTGACTTGTTTGCACTGGTTTTGGACCAGTTTCGATAGGTTTTCGACCGGTTTGGACCGGTTTGGACAGGTTTGGACAGGTTTGGAAAAGTTTTGACTGGTTTTGACGGGTTTTGCACCTATTTTAGACAGGTTTGGATAGGTTTTTGACCGGTTTGGAGATGTTTGACCTGTTTGCACAGGTTTTGACCAGTTTTCACTGGTTTTGAACCGGTTTTGACTTGTTTTCACCAGTTTTGGAATGGTTTCGATAGGTTTCGACAGCTTTGACCAGTTTTGATCTGTTTTCACCTGTTTATAACCAATTTGGAAGGTTTTGACCGGTATTGACTCATTTTCACCAGTTTTGGTCCGCCTTGTATAGGTTTTCGACCGGTTTGGACCGTTTGGACAGGTTTGCTCAGGTTTTGACTCATTTAAACCTGTACACAACAGGTTTGGAAAGGTGTCGACCGGTTTGCGGTTTGGTCGGGTTTTGACAGTATTGTTTATGTTTTAACTAATTATGATCGGATTTGACTGGTTTAAAACCGGTTTGGACAGGTTTTGACCTTTTTTGTCTTGTTTGCAATGGTTGTGGACCGGTTTGGACAGGTTGTGACCGGTTTGAAATGGTTTTGAACAGGTTTGGACCGGTTTGGACAGGTTTTGGACCGGTTTTGATATGTTTGCACAGGTTTTGACCAGTTTTGATCAGTTTTGACTGGTTTAAAACCAGTGTTGACTGGTTTTGATTAGTTTTGAATTGTTTGCACTGGTTTTCGACCGGTTTGGACCGGTTATGAAAGGTTTGGACAGGTTTTGACAAGTTTTGATCGGTTTTGACGGGTTTTGAGTTGTTTGCACCTATTTTTGACCGGTTTGGACCGGTTTGACCGGTTTAAAACCAGTGTTGACTGGTTTTGATTAGTTTTGACTTGTTCGCACTGGTTTTCGAACGTTGTGGACCGGTTTTGAAAGGTTTGGACAGGTTTTGACAAGTTTTGATCGGTTTTGACGGGTTTTGAGTTGTTTGCACCTATTTTTGACCGGTTTGGACCGGTTTGACAGGTTTGCACAGGTTTTGACCTAATTTCACTGGTTTTAAACCGGTTTGCGACAGGTTTTGACCAGTTTTGATCAGTTTTGACCGGTTTTAAACCTGTGTTGACTGGTTTCGATAGGTTTCGACAGGTTTGAACCGGTTTGGACAGGTTTTGACAAGTTTTGATCGGTTTTGACGGGTTTTGAGTTGTTTGCACCTAGTTTTGACCGGTTTGGACCGGATTGATAGGTTTTGATCAGTTTTGACTTGTTTGCACTGGTTTTGGACCAGTTTCGATAGGTTTTCGACCGGTTTGGACCGGTTTGGACAGGTTTGGACAGGTTTGGAAAAGTTTTGACTGGTTTTGACGGGTTTTGCACCTATTTTAGACAGGTTTGGATAGGTTTTTGACCGGTTTGGAGAGGTTTGACCTGTTTGCACAGGTTTTGACCAGTTTTCACTGGTTTTAAACCGGTTTGCGACAGGTTTTGACCAGTTTTGATCGGTTTTGACGGGTTTTGAGTTGTTTGCACCTAGTTTTGACCGGTTTGGACCGGATTGATACGTTTTGATCAGTTTTGACTTGTTTGCACTGGTTTTGGACCAGTTTCGATAGGTTTTCGACCGGTTTGGACCGGTTTGGACAGGTTTGGACAGGTTTGGAAAAGTTTTGACTGGTTTTGACGGGTTTTGCACCTATTTTAGACAGGTTTGGATAGGTTTTTGACCGGTTTGGAGAGGTTTGACCTGTTTGCACAGGTTTTGACCAGTTTTCACTGGTTTTGAACCGGTTTTGACTTGTTTTCACCAGTTTTGGAATGGTTTCGATAGGTTTCGACAGCTTTGACCAGTTTTGATGTGTTTTCACCTGTTTATAACCAATTTGGAAGGTTTTGACCGGTATTGACTCATTTTCACCAGTTTTGGTCCGCCTTGTATAGGTTTTCGACCGGTTTGGACCGTTTGGACAGGTTTGCTCAGGTTTTGACTCATTTAAACCTGTACACAACAGGTTTGGAAAGGTGTCGACCGGTTTGCGGTTTGGTTGGGTTTTGACAGTATTGTTTATGTTTTAACTAATTATGATCGGATTTGACTGGTTTAAAACCGGTTTGGACAGGTTTTGACCTTTTTTGTCTTGTTTGCAATGGTTGTGGACCGGTTTGGACAGGTTGTGACCGGTTTGAAATGGTTTTGGACAGGTTTGGACCGGTTTGGACAGGTTTTGGACCGGTTTTGATATGTTTGCACAGGTTTTGACCAGTTTTGATCAGTTTTGACTGGTTTAAAACCAGTGTTGACTGGTTTTGATTAGTTTTGAATTGTTTGCACTGGTTTTCGACCGGTTTGGACCGGTTATGAAAGGTTTGGACAGGTTTTGACAAGTTTTGATCGGTTTTGACGGGTTTTGAGTTGTTTGCACCTATTTTTGACCGGTTTGGACCGGTTTGACCGGTTTAAAACCAGTGTTGACTGGTTTTGATTAGTTTTGACTTGTTTGCACTGGTTTTCGACCGTTCTGGACCGGTTTTGAAAGGTTTGGACAGGTTTTGACAAGTTTTGATCGGTTTTGACGGGTTTTGAGTTGTTTGCACCTATTTTTGACCGGTTTGGACCGGTTTGACAGGTTTGCACAGGTTTTGACCTAATTTCACTGGTTTTAAACCGGTTTGCGACAGGTTTTGACCAGTTTTGATCAGTTTTGACCGGTTTTAAACCTGTGTTGACTGGTTTCGATAGGTTTCGACAGGTTTGAACCGGTTTGGACAGGTTTTGACAAGTTTTGATCGGTTTTGACGGGTTTTGAGTTGTTTGCACCTAGTTTTGACCGGTTTGGACCGGATTGATAGGTTTTGATCAGTTTTGACTTGTTTGCACTGGTTTTGTACCAGTTTCGATAGGTTTTCGACCGGTTTGGACCGGATTTGACAGGTTTGGACAGGTTTGGAAAGTTTTGACTGGTTTTGACGGGTTTTGCACCTATTTTAGACAGGTTTGGATAGGTTTTTGACCTGTTTGCACAGGTTTTGACCAGTTTTCACTGGTTTTAAACCGGTTTGCGACAGGTTTTGACCAGTTTTGATCGGTTTTGACGGGTTTTGAGTTGTTTGCACCTAGTTTTGACCGGTTTGGACCGGATTGATACGTTTTGATCAGTTTTGACTTGTTTGCACTGGTTTTGGACCAGTTTCGATAGGTTTTCGACCGGTTTGGACCGGTTTTGACAGGTTTGGACAGGTTTGGAAAAGTTTTGACTGGTTTTGACGGGTTTTGCACCTATTTTAGACAGGTTTGGATAGGTTTTTGACCGGTTTGGAGAGGTTTGACCTGTTTGCACAGGTATTGACCAGTTTTGATCGGTTTTGACGGGTTTTGAGTTGTTTGCACCTAGTTTTGACCGGTTTGGACCGGATTGATACGTTTTGATCAGTTTTGACTTGTTTGCACTGGTTTTGGACCAGTTTCGATAGGTTTTCGACCGGTTTGGACCGGATTTGACAGGTTTGGACAGGTTTGGAAAAGTTTTGACTGGTTTTGACGGGTTTTGCACCTATTTTAGACAGGTTTGGATAGGTTTTTGACCGGTTTGGAGAGGTTTGACCTGTTTGCACAGGTTTTGACCAGTTTTCACTGGTTTTAAACCGGTTTGCGACAGGTTTTGACCAGTTTTGATCGGTTTTGACGGGTTTTGAGTTGTTTGCACCTAGTTTTGACCGGTTTGGACCGGATTGATACGTTTTGATCAGTTTTGACTTGTTTGCACTGGTTTTCGACCGGTTTGGACCGGTTATGAAAGGTTTGGACAGGTTTTGACAAGTTTTGATCGGTTTTGACGGGTTTTGAGTTGTTTGCACCTATTTTTGACCGGTTTGGACCGGTTTGACCGGTTTAAAACCAGTGTTGACTGGTTTTGATTAGTTTTGACTTGTTCGCACTGGTTTTCGAACGTTGTGGACCGGTTTTGAAAGGTTTGGACAGGTTTTGACAAGTTTTGATCGGTTTTGACGGGTTTTGAGTTGTTTGCACCTATTTTTGACCGGTTTGGACCGGTTTGACAGGTTTGCACAGGTTTTGACCTAATTTCACTGGTTTTAAACCGGTTTGCGACAGGTTTTGACCAGTTTTGATCAGTTTTGACCGGTTTTAAACCTGTGTTGACTGGTTTCGATAGGTTTCGACAGGTTTGAACCGGTTTGGACAGGTTTTGACAAGTTTTGATCGGTTTTGACGGGTTTTGAGTTGTTTGCACCTAGTTTTGACCGGTTTGGACCGGATTGATAGGTTTTGATCAGTTTTGACTTGTTTGCACTGGTTTTGGACCAGTTTCGATAGGTTTTCGACCGGTTTGGACCGGATTTGACAGGTTTGGACAGGTTTGGAAAAGTTTTGACTGGTTTTGACGGGTTTTGCACCTATTTTAGACAGGTTTGGATAGGTTTTTGACCGGTTTGGAGAGGTTTGACCTGTTTGCACAGGTTTTGACCAGTTTTCACTGGTTTTAAACCGGTTTGCGACAGGTTTTGACCAGTTTTGATCGGTTTTGACGGGTTTTGAGTTGTTTGCACCTAGTTTTGACCGGTTTGGACCGGATTGATACGTTTTGATCAGTTTTGACTTGTTTGCACTGGTTTTGGACCAGTTTCGATAGGTTTTCGACCGGTTTGGACCGGTTTGGACAGGTTTGGACAGGTTTGGAAAAGTTTTGACTGGTTTTGACGGGTTTTGCACCTATTTTAGACAGGTTTGGATAGGTTTTTGACCGGTTTGGAGAGGTTTGACCTGTTTGCACAGGTTTTGACCAGTTTTCACTGGTTTTGAACCGGTTTTGACTTGTTTTCACCAGTTTTGGAATGGTTTCGATAGGTTTCGACAGCTTTGACCAGTTTTGATCTGTTTTCACCTGTTTATAACCAATTTGGAAGGTTTTGACCGGTATTGACTCATTTTCACCAGTTTTGGTCCGCCTTGTATAGTTTTTCGACCGGTTTGGACCGTTTGGACAGGTTTGCTCAGGTTTTGACTCATTTAAACCTGTACACAACAGGTTTGGAAAGGTGTCGACCGGTTTGCGGTTTGGTTGGGTTTTGACAGTATTGTTTATGTTTTAACTAATTATGATCGGATTTGACTGGTTTAAAACCGGTTTGGACAGGTTTTGACCTTTTTTGTCTTGTTTGCAATGGTTGTGGACCGGTTTGGACAGGTTGTGACCGGTTTGAAATGGTTTTGAACAGGTTTGGACCGGTTTGGACAGGTTTTGGACCTGTTTTGATATGTTTGCACAGGTTTTGACCAGTTTTGATCAGTTTTGACTGGTTTAAAACCAGTGTTGACTGGTTTTGATTAGTTTTGAATTGTTTGCACTGGTTTTCGACCGGTTTGGACCGGTTATGAAAGGTTTGGACAGGTTTTGACAAGTTTTGATCGGTTTTGACGGGTTTTGAGTTGTTTGCACCTATTTTTGACCGGTTTGGACCGGTTTGACCGGTTTAAAACCAGTGTTGACTGGTTTTGATTAGTTTTGACTTGTTCGCACTGGTTTTCGAACGTTGTGGACCGGTTTTGAAAGGTTTGGACAGGTTTTGACAAGTTTTGATCGGTTTTGACGGGTTTTGAGTTGTTTGCACCTATTTTTGACCGGTTTGGACCGGTTTGACAGGTTTGCACAGGTTTTGACCTAATTTCACTGGTTTTAAACCGGTTTGCGACAGGTTTTGACCAGTTTTGATCAGTTTTGACCGGTTTTAAACCTGTGTTGACTGGTTTCGATAGGTTTCGACAGGTTTGAACCGGTTTGGACAGGTTTTGACAAGTTTTGATCGGTTTTGACGGGTTTTGAGTTGTTTGCACCTAGTTTTGACCGGTTTGGACCGGATTGATATGTTTTGATCAGTTTTGACTTGTTTGCACTGGTTTTGGACCAGTTTCGATAGGTTTTCGACCGGTTTGGACCGGTTTGGACAGGTTTGGACAGGTTTGGAAAAGTTTTGACTGGTTTTGACGGGTTTTGCACCTATTTTAGACAGGTTTGGATAGGTTTTTGACCGGTTTGGAGAGGTTTGACCTGTTTGCACAGGTTTTGACCAGTTTTCACTGGTTTTAAAACGGTTTGCGACAGGTTTTGACCAGTTTTGATCGGTTTTGACGGGTTTTGAGTTGTTTGCACCTAGTTTTGACCGGTTTGGACCGGATTGATACGTTTTGATCAGTTTTGACTTGTTTGCACTGGTTTTGGACCAGTTTCGATAGGTTTTCGACCGGTTTGGACCGGATTTGACAGGTTTGGACAGGTTTGGAAAAGTTTTGACTGGTTTTGACGGGTTTTGCACCTATTTTAGACAGGTTTGGATAGGTTTTTGACCGGTTTGGAGAGGTTTGACCTGTTTGCACAGGTTTTGACCAGTTTTCACTGGTTTTAAACCGGTTTGCGACAGGTTTTGACCAGTTTTGATCGGTTTTGACGGGTTTTGAGTTGTTTGCACCTAGTTTTGACCGGTTTGGACCGGATTGATACGTTTTGATCAGTTTTGACTTGTTTGCACTGGTTTTGGACCAGTTTCGATAGGTTTTCGACCGGTTTGGACCGGTTTGGACAGGTTTGGACAGGTTTGGAAAAGTTTTGACTGGTTTTGACGGGTTTTGCACCTATTTTAGACAGGTTTGGATAGGTTTTTGACCGGTTTGGAGAGGTTTGACCTGTTTGCACAGGTTTTGACCAGTTTTCACTGGTTTTAAACCGGTTTGCGACAGGTTTTGACCAGTTTTGATCGGTTTTGACGGGTTTTGAGTTGTTTGCACCTAGTTTTGACTGGTTTGGACCGGATTGATACGTTTTGATCAGTTTTGACTTGTTTGCACTGGTTTTGGACCAGTTTCGATAGGTTTTCGACCGGTTTGGACCGGTTTGGACAGGTTTGGACAGGTTTGGAAAAGTTTTGACTGGTTTTGACGGGTTTTGCACCTATTTTAGACAGGTTTGGATAGGTTTTTGACCGGTTTGGAGAGGTTTGACCTGTTTGCACAGGTTTTGACCAGTTTTCACTGGTTTTGAACCGGTTTTGACTTGTTTTCACCAGTTTTGGAATGGTTTCGATAGGTTTCGACAGCTTTGACCAGTTTTGATCTGTTTTCACCTGTTTATAACCAATTTGGAAGGTTTTGACCGGTATTGACTCATTTTCACCAGTTTTGGTCCGCCTTGTATAGTTTTTCGACCGGTTTGGACCGTTTGGACAGGTTTGCTCAGGTTTTGACTCATTTAAACCTGTACACAACAGGTTTGGAAAGGTGTCGACCGGTTTGCGGTTTGGTTGGGTTTTGACAGTATTGTTTATGTTTTAACTAATTATGATCGGATTTGACTGGTTTAAAACCGGTTTGGACAGGTTTTGACCTTTTTTGTCTTGTTTGCAATGGTTGTGGACCGGTTTGGACAGGTTGTGACCGGTTTGAAATGGTTTTGAACAGGTTTGGACCGGTTTGGACAGGTTTTGGACCGGTTTTGATATGTTTGCACAGGTTTTGACCAGTTTTGATCAGTTTTGACTGGTTTAAAACCAGTGTTGACTGGTTTTGATTAGTTTTGAATTGTTTGCACTGGTTTTCGACCGGTTTGGACCGGTTATGAAAGGTTTGGACAGGTTTTGACAAGTTTTGATCGGTTTTGACGGGTTTTGAGTTGTTTGCACCTATTTTTGACCGGTTTGGACCGGTTTGACCGGTTTAAAACCGGTGTTGACTGGTTTTGATTAGTTTTGACTTGTTCGCACTGGTTTTCGAACGTTGTGGACCGGTTTTGAAAGGTTTGGACAGGTTTTGACAAGTTTTGATCGGTTTTGACGGGTTTTGAGTTGTTTGCACCTATTTTTGACCGGTTTGGACCGGTTTGACAGGTTTGCACAGGTTTTGACCTAATTTCACTGGTTTTAAACCGGTTTGCGACAGGTTTTGACCAGTTTTGATCAGTTTTGACCGGTTTTAAACCTGTGTTGACTGGTTTCGATAGGTTTCGACAGGTTTGAACCGGTTTGGACAGGTTTTGACAAGTTTTGATCGGTTTTGACGGGTTTTGAGTTGTTTGCACCTAGTTTTGACCGGTTTGGACCGGATTGATATGTTTTGATCAGTTTTGACTTGTTTGCACTGGTTTTGGACCAGTTTCGATAGGTTTTCGACCGGTTTGGACCGGATTTGACAGGTTTGGACAGGTTTGGAAAAGTTTTGACTGGTTTTGACGGGTTTTGCACCTATTTTAGACAGGTTTGGATAGGTTTTTGACCGGTTTGGAGAGGTTTGACCTGTTTGCACAGGTTTTGACCAGTTTTCACTGGTTTTAAACCGGTTTGCGACAGGTTTTGACCAGTTTTGATCGGTTTTGACGGGTTTTGAGTTGTTTGCACCTAGTTTTGACCGGTTTGGACCGGATTGATACGTTTTGATCAGTTTTGACTTGTTTGCACTGGTTTTGGACCAGTTTCGATAGGTTTTCGACCGGTTTGGACCGGTTTGGACAGGTTTGGACAGGTTTGGAAAAGTTTTGACTGGTTTTGACGGGTTTTGCACCTATTTTAGACAGGTTTGGATAGGTTTTTGACCGGTTTGGAGATGTTTGACCTGTTTGCACAGGTTTTGACCAGTTTTCACTGGTTTTGAACCGGTTTTGACTTGTTTTCACCAGTTTTGGAATGGTTTCGATAGGTTTCGACAGCTTTGACCAGTTTTGATCTGTTTTCACCTGTTTATAACCAATTTGGAAGGTTTTGACCGGTATTGACTCATTTTCACCAGTTTTGGTCCGCCTTGTATAGGTTTTCGACCGGTTTGGACCGTTTGGACAGGTTTGCTCAGGTTTTGACTCATTTAAACCTGTACACAACAGGTTTGGAAAGGTGTCGACCGGTTTGCGGTTTGGTTGGGTTTTGACAGTATTGTTTATGTTTTAACTAATTATGATCGGATTTGACTGGTTTAAAACCGGTTTGGACAGGTTTTGACCTTTTTTGTCTTGTTTGCAATGGTTGTGGACCGGTTTGGACAGGTTGTGACCGGTTTGAAATGGTTTTGAACAGGTTTGGACCGGTTTGGACAGGTTTTGGACCGGTTTTGATATGTTTGCACAGGTTTTGACCAGTTTTGATCAGTTTTGACTGGTTTAAAACCAGTGTTGACTGGTTTTGATTAGTTTTGAATTGTTTGCACTGGTTTTCGACCGGTTTGGACCGGTTATGAAAGGTTTGGACAGGTTTTGACAAGTTTTGATCGGTTTTGACGGGTTTTGAGTTGTTTGCACCTATTTTTGACCGGTTTGGACCGGTTTGACCGGTTTAAAACCAGTGTTGACTGGTTTTGATTAGTTTTGACTTGTTCGCACTGGTTTTCGAACGTTGTGGACCGGTTTTGAAAGGTTTGGACAGGTTTTGACAAGTTTTGATCGGTTTTGACGGGTTTTGAGTTGTTTGCACCTATTTTTGACCGGTTTGGACCGGTTTGACAGGTTTGCACAGGTTTTGACCTAATTTCACTGGTTTTAAACCGGTTTGCGACAGGTTTTGACCAGTTTTGATCAGTTTTGACCGGTTTTAAACCTGTGTTGACTGGTTTCGATAGGTTTCGACAGGTTTGAACCGGTTTGGACAGGTTTTGACAAGTTTTGATCGGTTTTGACGGGTTTTGAGTTGTTTGCACCTAGTTTTGACCGGTTTGGACCGGATTGATATGTTTTGATCAGTTTTGACTTGTTTGCACTGGTTTTGGACCAGTTTCGATAGGTTTTCGACCGGTTTGGACCGGATTTGACAGGTTTTGACAGGTTTGGAAAAGTTTTGACTGGTTTTGACGGGTTTTGCACCTATTTTAGACAGGTTTGGATAGGTTTTTGACCGGTTTGGAGAGGTTTGACCTGTTTGCACAGGTTTTGACCAGTTTTCACTGGTTTTAAACCGGTTTGCGACAGGTTTTGACCAGTTTTGATCGGTTTTGACGGGTTTTGAGTTGTTTGCACCTAGTTTTGACCGGTTTGGACCGGATTGATACGTTTTGATCAGTTTTGACTTGTTTGCACTGGTTTTGGACCAGTTTCGATAGGTTTTCGACCGGTTTGGACCGGTTTGGACAGGTTTGGACAGGTTTGGAAAAGTTTTGACTGGTTTTGACGGGTTTTGCACCTATTTTAGACAGGTTTGGATAGGTTTTTGACCGGTTTGGAGATGTTTGACCTGTTTGCACAGGTTTTGACCAGTTTTCACTGGTTTTGAACCGGTTTTGACTTGTTTTCACCAGTTTTGGAATGGTTTCGATAGGTTTCGACAGCTTTGACCAGTTTTGATCTGTTTTCACCTGTTTATAACCAATTTGGAAGGTTTTGACCGGTATTGACTCATTTTCACCAGTTTTGGTCCGCCTTGTATAGGTTTTCGACCGGTTTGGACCGTTTGGACAGGTTTGCTCAGGTTTTGACTCATTTAAACCTGTACACAACAGGTTTGGAAAGGTGTCGACCGGTTTGCGGTTTGGTTGGGTTTTGACAGTATTGTTTATGTTTTAACTAATTATGATCGGATTTGACTGGTTTAAAACCGGTTTGGACAGGTTTTGACCTTTTTTGTCTTGTTTGCAATGGTTGTGGACCGGTTTGGACAGGTTGTGACCGGTTTGAAATGGTTTTGAACAGGTTTGGACCGGTTTGGACAGGTTTTGGACCGGTTTTGATATGTTTGCACAGGTTTTGACCAGTTTTGATCAGTTTTGACTGGTTTAAAACCAGTGTTGACTGGTTTTGATTAGTTTTGAATTGTTTGCACTGGTTTTCGACCGGTTTGGACCGGTTATGAAAGGTTTGGACAGGTTTTGACAAGTTTTGATCGGTTTTGACGGGTTTTGAGTTGTTTGCACCTATTTTTGACCGGTTTGGACCGGTTTGACCGGTTTAAAACCAGTGTTGACTGGTTTTGATTAGTTTTGACTTGTTCGCACTGGTTTTCGAACGTTGTGGACCGGTTTTGAAAGGTTTGGACAGGTTTTGACAAGTTTTGATCGGTTTTGACGGGTTTTGAGTTGTTTGCACCTATTTTTGACCGGTTTGGACCGGTTTGACAGGTTTGCACAGGTTTTGACCTAATTTCACTGGTTTTAAACCGGTTTGCGACAGGTTTTGACCAGTTTTGATCAGTTTTGACCGGTTTTAAACCTGTGTTGACTGGTTTCGATAGGTTTCGACAGGTTTGAACCGGTTTGGACAGGTTTTGACAAGTTTTGATCGGTTTTGACGGGTTTTGAGTTGTTTGCACCTAGTTTTGACCGGTTTGGACCGGATTGATATGTTTTGATCAGTTTTGACTTGTTTGCACTGGTTTTGGACCAGTTTCGATAGGTTTTCGACCGGTTTGGACCGGATTTGACAGGTTTGGACAGGTTTGGAAAAGTTTTGACTGGTTTTGACGGGTTTTGCACCTATTTTAGACAGGTTTGGATAGGTTTTTGACCGGTTTGGAGAGGTTTGACCTGTTTGCACAGGTTTTGACCAGTTTTCACTGGTTTTAAACCGGTTTGCGACAGGTTTTGACCAGTTTTGATCGGTTTTGACGGGTTTTGAGTTGTTTGCACCTAGTTTTGACCGGTTTGGACCGGATTGATACGTTTTGATCAGTTTTGACTTGTTTGCACTGGTTTTGGACCAGTTTCGATAGGTTTTCGACCGGTTTGGACCGGTTTGGACAGGTTTGGACAGGTTTGGAAAAGTTTTGACTGGTTTTGACGGGTTTTGCACCTATTTTAGACAGGTTTGGATAGGTTTTTGACCGGTTTGGAGAGGTTTGACCTGTTTGCACAGGTTTTGACCAGATTTCACTGGTTTTAAACCGGTTTGCGACAGGTTTTGACCAGTTTTGATCGGTTTTGACGGGTTTTGAGTTGTTTGCACCTAGTTTTGACCGGTTTGGACCGGATTGATACGTTTTGATCAGTTTTGACTTGTTTGCACTGGTTTTGGACCAGTTTCGATAGGTTTTCGACCGGTTTGGACCGGTTTGGACAGGTTTGGACAGGTTTGGAAAAGTTTTGACTGGTTTTGACGGGTTTTGCACCTATTTTAGACAGGTTTGGATAGGTTTTTGACCGGTTTGGAGAGGTTTGACCTGTTTGCACAGGTTTTGACCAGTTTTCACTGGTTTTGAACCGGTTTTGACTTGTTTTCACCAGTTTTGGAATGGTTTCGATAGGTTTCGACAGCTTTGATCAGTTTTGATCTGTTTTCACCTGTTTATAACCAATTTGGAAGGTTTTGACCGGTATTGACTCATTTTCACCAGTTTTGGTCCGCCTTGTATAGGTTTTCGACCGGTTTGGACCGTTTGGACCGGTTTGCTCAGGTTTTGACTCATTTAAACCTGTACACAACAGGTTTGGAAAGGTGTCGACCGGTTTTCGGTTTGGTTGGGTTTTGACAGTATTGTTTATGTTTTAACTAATTATGATCGGATTTGACTGGTTTAAAACCGGTTTGGACAGGTTTTGACCTTTTTTGTCTTGTTTGCAATGGTTGTGGACCGGTTTGGACAGGTTGTGACCGGTTTGAAATGGTTTTGGACAGGTTTGGACCGGTTTGGACAGGTTTTGGACCGGTTTTGATATGTTTGCACAGGTTTTGACCAGTTTTCATCAGTTTTGACTGGTTTAAAACCAGTGTTGACTGGTTTTGATTAGTTTTGAATTGTTTGCACTGGTTTTCGACCGGTTTGGACCGGTTATGAAAGGTTTGGAAAGGTTTTGACAAGTTTTGATCGGTTTTGACGGGTTTTGAGTTGTTTGCACCTATTTTTGACCAGTTTGGACCTGTTTGACCGGTTTAAAACCAGTGTTGACTGGTTTTGATTAGTTTTGACTTGTTTGCACTGGTTTTCGACCGTTCTGGACCGGTTTTGAAAGGTTTGGACAGGTTTTGACAAGTTTTGATCGGTTTTGACGGGTTTTGAGTTGTTTGCACCTATTTTTGACCGGTTTGGACCGGTTTGACAGGTTTGCACAGGTTTTGACCTAATTTCACTGGTTTTAAACCGGTTTGCGACAGGTTTTGACCAGTTTTGATCAGTTTTGACCGGTTTTAAACCTGTGTTGACTGGTTTCGATAGGTTTCGACAGGTTTGAACCGGTTTGGACAGGTTTTGACAAGTTTTGATCGGTTTTGACGGGTTTTGAGTTGTTTGCATCTAGTTTTGACCGGTTTGGACCGGATTGATAGGTTTTGATCAGTTTTGACTTGTTTGCACTGGTTTTGTACCAGTTTCGATAGGTTTTCGACCGGTTTGGACCGGATTTGACAGGTTTGGACAGGTTTGGAAAAGTTTTGACTGGTTTTGACGGGTTTTGCACCTATTTTAGACAGGTTTGGATAGGTTTTTGACCGGTTTGGAGAGGTTTGACCTGTTTGCACAGGTTTTGACCAGTTTTCACTGGTTTTAAACCGGTTTGCGACAGGTTTTGACCAGTTTTGATCGGTTTTGACGGGTTTTGAGTTGTTTGCACCTAGTTTTGACCGGTTTGGACCGGATTGATACGTTTTGATCAGTTTTGACTTGTTTGCACTGGTTTTGGACCAGTTTCGATAGGTTTTCGACCGGTTTGGACCGGTTTTGACAGGTTTGGACAGGTTTGGAAAAGTTTTGACTGGTTTTGACGGGTTTTGCACCTATTTTAGACAGGTTTGGATAGGTTTTTGACCGGTTTGGAGAGGTTTGACCTGTTTGCACAGGTATTGACCAGTTTTGATCGGTTTTGACGGGTTTTGAGTTGTTTGCACCTAGTTTTGACCGGTTTGGACCGGATTGATACGTTTTGATCAGTTTTGACTTGTTTGCACTGGTTTTGGACCAGTTTCGATAGGTTTTCGACCGGTTTGGACCGGTTTGGACAGGTTTGGACAGGTTTGGAAAAGTTTTGACTGGTTTTGACGGGTTTTGCACCTATTTTAGAAAGGTTTGGATAGGTTTTTGACCGGTTTGGAGAGGTTTGACCTGTTTGTACAGGTTTTGACCAGTTTTCACTGGTTTTAAACCGGTTTGCGACAGGTTTTGACCAGTTTTGATCGGTTTTGACGGGTTTTGAGTTGTTTGCACCTAGTTTTGACCGGTTTGGACCGGATTGATACGTTTTGATCAGTTTTGACTTGTTTGCACTGGTTTTGGACCAGTTTCGATAGGTTTTCGACCGGTTTGGACCGGTTTGGACAGGTTTGGACAGGTTTGGAAAAGTTTTGACTGGTTTTGACGGGTTTTGCACCTATTTTAGACAGGTTTGGATAGGTTTTTGACCGGTTTGGAGATGTTTGACCTGTTTGCACAGGTTTTGACCAGTTTTCACTGGTTTTGAACCGGTTTTGACTTGTTTTCACCAGTTTTGGAATGGTTTCGATAGGTTTCGACAGCTTTGACCAGTTTTGATCTGTTTTCACCTGTTTATAACCAATTTGGAAGGTTTTGACCGGTATTGACTCATTTTCACCAGTTTTGGTCCGCCTTGTATAGGTTTTCGACCGGTTTGGACCGTTTGGACAGGTTTGCTCAGGTTTTGACTCATTTAAACCTGTACACAACAGGTTTGGAAAGGTGTCGACCGGTTTGCGGTTTGGTTGGGTTTTGACAGTATTGTTTATGTTTTAACTAATTATGATCGGATTTGACTGGTTTAAAACCCGTATGGACAGGTTTTGACCTTTTTTGTCTTGTTTGCAATGGTTGTGGACCGGTTTGGACAGGTTGTGACCGGTTTGAAATGGTTTTGGACAGGTTTGGACCGGTTTGGACAGGTTTTGGACCGGTTTTGATATGTTTGCACAGGTTTTGACCAGTTTTGATCAGTTTTGACTGGTTTAAAACCAGTATTGACTGGTTTTGATTAGTTTTGAATTGTTTGCACTGGTTTTCGACCGGTTTGGACCGGTTATGAAAGGTTTGGACAGGTTTTGACAAGTTTTGATCGGTTTTGACGGGTTTTGAGTTGTTTGCACCTATTTTTGACCGGTTTGGACCGGTTTGACCGGTTTAAAACCAGTGTTGACTGGTTTTGATTAGTTTTGACTTGTTTGCACTGGTTTTCGACCGTTCTGGACCGGTTTTGAAAGGTTTGGACAGGTTTTGACAAGTTTTGATCGGTTTTGACGGGTTTTGAGTTGTTTGCACCTATTTTTGACCGGTTTGGACCGGTTTGACAGGTTTGCACAGGTTTTGACCTAATTTCACTGGTTTTAAACCGGTTTGCGACAGGTTTTGACCAGTTTTGACTGGTTTTAAACCTGTGTTGACTGGTTTCGATAGGTTTCGACAGGTTTGAACCGGTTTTGACAGGTTTTGACCAGTTTTGATCAGTTTTGACCGGTTTTAAAACGGTGTTGACTGGTTTTGATCAGTTTTGACTTGTTTGCACTGGTTTTGGACCGTTTCGATAGGTTTTCGACCGGTTTGGACCGGTTTTGACAGGTTTGGATAGGTTTAACTGGTTTTGACGGGTTTTGCACCTATTTTGGACAGGTTTAGATAGGTTTTTGACCGGTTTGGAGAGGTTTGACCTGTTTGCACAGGTTTTGACCAGTTTTGATCAGTTTTGACCGGTTTTAAAACCTGTGTTGACTGGTTTCGATAGGTTTCGACAGGTTTGAACCGGTTTGGACAGGTTTTGACAAGTTTTGATCGGTTTTGACGGGTTTTGAGTTGTTTGCACCTAGTTTTGACCGGTTTGGACCGGATTGATATGTTTTGATCAGTTTTGACTTGTTTGCACTGGTTTTGGACCAGTTTCGATAGGTTTTCGACCGGTTTGGACCGGATTTGACAGGTTTGGACAGGTTTGGAAAAGTTTTGACTGGTTTTGACGGGTTTTGCACCTATTTTAGACAGGTTTGGATAGGTTTTTGACCGGTTTGGAGAGGTTTGACCTGTTTGCACAGGTTTTGACCAGTTTTCACTGGTTTTAAACCGGTTTGCGACAGGTTTTGACCAGTTTTGATCGGTTTTGACGGGTTTTGAGTTGTTTGCACCTAGTTTTGACCGGTTTGGACCGGATTGATACGTTTTGATCAGTTTTGACTTGTTTGCACTGGTTTTGGACCAGTTTCGATAGGTTTTCGACCGGTTTGGACCGGTTTGGACAGGTTTGGACAGGTTTGGAAAAGTTTTGACTGGTTTTGACGGGTTTTGCACCTATTTTAGACAGGTTTGGATAGGTTTTTGACCGGTTTGGAGAGGTTTGACCTGTTTGCACAGGTTTTGACCAGATTTCACTGGTTTTAAACCGGTTTGCGACAGGTTTTGACCAGTTTTGATCGGTTTTGACGGGTTTTGAGTTGTTTGCACCTAGTTTTGACCGGTTTGGACCGGATTGATACGTTTTGATCAGTTTTGACTTGTTTGCACTGGTTTTGGACCAGTTTCGATAGGTTTTCGACCGGTTTGGACCGGTTTGGACAGGTTTGGACAGGTTTGGAAAAGTTTTGACTGGTTTTGACGGGTTTTGCACCTATTTTAGACAGGTTTGGATAGGTTTTTGACCGGTTTGGAGAGGTTTGACCTGTTTGCACAGGTTTTGACCAGTTTTCACTGGTTTTGAACCGGTTTTGACTTGTTTTCACCAGTTTTGGAATGGTTTCGATAGGTTTCGACAGCTTTGACCAGTTTTGATCTGTTTTCACCTGTTTATAACCAATTTGGAAGGTTTTGACCGGTATTGACTCATTTTCACCAGTTTTGGTCCGCCTTGTATAGGTTTTCGACCGGTTTGGACCGTTTGGACAGGTTTGCTCAGGTTTTGACTCATTTAAACCTGTACACAACAGGTTTGGAAAGGTGTCGACCGGTTTGCGGTTTGGTTGGGTTTTGACAGTATTGTTTATGTTTTAACTAATTATGATCGGATTTGACTGGTTTAAAACCGGTTTGGACAGGTTTTGACCTTTTTTGTCTTGTTTGCAATGGTTGTGGACCGGTTTGGACAGGTTGTGACCGGTTTGAAATGGTTTTGAACAGGTTTGGACCGGTTTGGACAGGTTTTGGACCGGTTTTGATATGTTTGCACAGGTTTTGACCAGTTTTGATCAGTTTTGACTGGTTTAAAACCAGTGTTGACTGGTTTTGATTAGTTTTGAATTGTTTGCACTGGTTTTCGACCGGTTTGGACCGGTTATGAAAGGTTTGGACAGGTTTTGACAAGTTTTGATCGGTTTTGACGGGTTTTGAGTTGTTTGCACCTATTTTTGACCGGTTTGGACCGGTTTGACCGGTTTAAAACCAGTGTTGACTGGTTTTGATTAGTTTTGACTTGTTCGCACTGGTTTTCGAACGTTGTGGACCGGTTTTGAAAGGTTTGGACAGGTTTTGACAAGTTTTGATCGGTTTTGACGGGTTTTGAGTTGTTTGCACCTATTTTTGACCGGTTTGGACCGGTTTGACAGGTTTGCACAGGTTTTGACCTAATTTCACTGGTTTTAAACCGGTTTGCGACAGGTTTTGACCAGTTTTGATCAGTTTTGACCGGTTTTAAACCTGTGTTGACTGGTTTCGATAGGTTTCGACAGGTTTGAACCGGTTTGGACAGGTTTTGACAAGTTTTGATCGGTTTTGACGGGTTTTGAGTTGTTTGCACCTAGTTTTGACCGGTTTGGACCGGATTGATATGTTTTGATCAGTTTTGACTTGTTTGCACTGGTTTTGGACCAGTTTCGATAGGTTTTCGACCGGTTTGGACCGGATTTGACAGGTTTGGACAGGTTTGGAAAAGTTTTGACTGGTTTTGACGGGTTTTGCACCTATTTTAGACAGGTTTGGATAGGTTTTTGACCGGTTTGGAGAGGTTTGACCTGTTTGCACAGGTTTTGACCAGTTTTCACTGGTTTTAAACCGGTTTGCGACAGGTTTTGACCAGTTTTGATCGGTTTTGACGGGTTTTGAGTTGTTTGCACCTAGTTTTGACCGGTTTGGACCGGATTGATACGTTTTGATCAGTTTTGACTTGTTTGCACTGGTTTTGGACCAGTTTCGATAGGTTTTCGACCGGTTTGGACCGGTTTGGACAGGTTTGGACAGGTTTGGAAAAGTTTTGACTGGTTTTGACGGGTTTTGCACCTATTTTAGACAGGTTTGGATAGGTTTTTGACCGGTTTGGAGAGGTTTGACCTGTTTGCACAGGTTTTGACCAGATTTCACTGGTTTTAAACCGGTTTGCGACAGGTTTTGACCAGTTTTGATCGGTTTTGACGGGTTTTGAGTTGTTTGCACCTAGTTTTGACCGGTTTGGACCGGATTGATACGTTTTGATCAGTTTTGACTTGTTTGCACTGGTTTTGGACCAGTTTCGATAGGTTTTCGACCGGTTTGGACCGGTTTGGACAGGTTTGGACAGGTTTGGAAAAGTTTTGACTGGTTTTGACGGGTTTTGCACCTATTTTAGACAGGTTTGGATAGGTTTTTGACCGGTTTGGAGAGGTTTGACCTGTTTGCACAGGTTTTGACCAGTTTTCACTGGTTTTGAACCGGTTTTGACTTGTTTTCACCAGTTTTGGAATGGTTTCGATAGGTTTCGACAGCTTTGACCAGTTTTGATCTGTTTTCACCTGTTTATAACCAATTTGGAAGGTTTTGACCGGTATTGACTCATTTTCACCAGTTTTGGTCCGCCTTGTATAGGTTTTCGACCGGTTTGGACCGTTTGGACCGGTTTGCTCAGGTTTTGACTCATTTAAACCTGTACACAACAGGTTTGGAAAGGTGTCGACCGGTTTGCGGTTTGGTTGGGTTTTGACAGTATTGTTTATGTTTTAACTAATTATGATCGGATTTGACTGGTTTAAAACCGGTTTGGACAGGTTTTGACCTTTTTTGTCTTGTTTGCAATGGTTGTGGACCGGTTTGGACAGGTTGTGACCGGTTTGAAATGGTTTTGAACAGGTTTGGACCGGTTTGGACAGGTTTTGGACCGGTTTTGATATGTTTGCACAGGTTTTGACCAGTTTTCATCAGTTTTGACGGGTTTTGAGTTGTTTGCACCTAGTTTTGACCGGTTTGGACCGGATTGATATGTTTTGATCAGTTTTGACTTGTTTGCACTGGTTTTGGACCAGTTTCGATAGGTTTTCGACCGGTTTGGACCGGTTTGGACAGGTTTGGACAGGTTTGGAAAAGTTTTGACTGGTTTTGACCAGTTTTGGAATGGTTTCGATAGGTTTCGACAGCTTTGACCAGTTTTGATCTGTTTTCACCTGTTTATAACCAATTTGGAAGGTTTTGACCGGTATTGACTCATTTTCACCAGTTTTGGTCCGCCTTGTATAGGTTTTCGACCGGTTTGGACCGTTTGGACCGGTTTGCTCAGGTTTTGACTCATTTAAACCTGTACACAACAGGTTTGGAAAGGTGTCGACCGGTTTGCGGTTTGGTTGGGTTTTGACAGTATTGTTTATGTTTTAACTAATTATGATCGGATTTGACTGGTTTAAAACCGGTTTGGACAGGTTTTGACCTTTTTTGTCTTGTTTGCAATGGTTGTGGACCGGTTTGGACAGGTTGTGACCGGTTTGAAATGGTTTTGGACAGGTTTGGACCGGTTTGGACAGGTTTTGGACCGGTTTTGATATGTTTGCACAGGTTTTGACCAGTTTTCATCAGTTTTGACTGGTTTAAAACCAGTGTTGACTGGTTTTGATTAGTTTTGAATTGTTTGCACTGGTTTTCGACCGGTTTGGACCGGTTATGAAAGGTTTGGAAAGGTTTTGACAAGTTTTGATCGGTTTTGACGGGTTTTGAGTTGTTTGCACCTATTTTTGACCAGTTTGGACCTGTTTGACCGGTTTAAAACCAGTGTTGACTGGTTTTGATTAGTTTTGACTTGTTTGCACTGGTTTTCGACCGTTCTGGACCGGTTTTGAAAGGTTTGGACAGGTTTTGACAAGTTTTGATCGGTTTTGACGGGTTTTGAGTTGTTTGCACCTATTTTTGACCGGTTTGGACCGGTTTGACAGGTTTGCACAGGTTTTGACCTAATTTCACTGGTTTTAAACCGGTTTGCGACAGGTTTTGACCAGTTTTGATCAGTTTTGACCGGTTTTAAACCTGTGTTGACTGGTTTCGATAGGTTTCGACAGGTTTGAACCGGTTTGGACAGGTTTTGACAAGTTTTGATCGGTTTTGACGGGTTTTGAGTTGTTTGCATCTAGTTTTGACCGGTTTGGACCGGATTGATAGGTTTTGATCAGTTTTGACTTGTTTGCACTGGTTTTGTACCAGTTTCGATAGGTTTTCGACCGGTTTGGACCGGATTTGACAGGTTTGGACAGGTTTGGAAAAGTTTTGACTGGTTTTGACGGGTTTTGCACCTATTTTAGACAGGTTTGGATAGGTTTTTGACCGGTTTGGAGAGGTTTGACCTGTTTGCACAGGTTTTGACCAGTTTTCACTGGTTTTAAACCGGTTTGCGACAGGTTTTGAACAGTTTTGATCGGTTTTGACGGGTTTTGAGTTGTTTGCACCTAGTTTTGACCGGTTTGGACCGGATTGATACGTTTTGATCAGTTTTGACTTGTTTGCACTGGTTTTGGACCAGTTTCGATAGGTTTTCGACCGGTTTGGACCGGTTTTGACAGGTTTGGACAGGTTTGGAAAAGTTTTGACTGGTTTTGACGGGTTTTGCACCTATTTTAGACAGGTTTGGATAGGTTTTTGACCGGTTTGGAGAGGTTTGACCTGTTTGCACAGGTATTGACCAGTTTTGATCGGTTTTGACGGGTTTTGAGTTGTTTGCACCTAGTTTTGACCGGTTTGGACCGGATTGATACGTTTTGATCAGTTTTGACTTGTTTGCACTGGTTTTGGACCAGTTTCGATAGGTTTTCGACCGGTTTGGACCGGTTTGGACAGGTTTGGACAGGTTTGGAAAAGTTTTGACTGGTTTTGACGGGTTTTGCACCTATTTTAGACAGGTTTGGATAGGTTTTTGACCGGTTTGGAGATGTTTGACCTGTTTGCACAGGTTTTGACCAGTTTTCACTGGTTTTGAACCGGTTTTGACTTGTTTTCACCAGTTTTGGAATGGTTTCGATAGGTTTCGACAGCTTTGACCAGTTTTGATCTGTTTTCACCTGTTTATAACCAATTTGGAAGGTTTTGACCGGTATTGACTCATTTTCACCAGTTTTGGTCCGCCTTGTATAGGTTTTCGACCGGTTTGGACCGTTTGGACAGGTTTGCTCAGGTTTTGACTCATTTAAACCTGTACACAACAGGTTTGGAAAGGTGTCGACCGGTTTGCGGTTTGGTTGGGTTTTGACAGTATTGTTTATGTTTTAACTAATTATGATCGGATTTGACTGGTTTAAAACCGGTTTGGACAGGTTTTGACCTTTTTTGTCTTGTTTGCAATGGTTGTGGACCGGTTTGGACAGGTTGTGACCGGTTTGAAATGGTTTTGAACAGGTTTGGACCGGTTTGGACAGGTTTTGGACCGGTTTTAATATGTTTGCACAGGTTTTGACCAGTTTTGATCAGTTTTGACTGGTTTAAAACCAGTGTTGACTGGTTTTGATTAGTTTTGAATTGTTTGCACTGGTTTTCGACCGGTTTGGACCGGTTATGAAAGGTTTGGACAGGTTTTGACAAGTTTTGATCGGTTTTGACGGGTTTTGAGTTGTTTGCACCTATTTTTGACCGGTTTGGACCGGTTTGACCGGTTTAAAACCAGTGTTGACTGGTTTTGATTAGTTTTGACTTGTTCGCACTGGTTTTCGAACGTTGTGGACCGGTTTTGAAAGGTTTGGACAGGTTTTGACAAGTTTTGATCGGTTTTGACGGGTTTTGAGTTGTTTGCACCTATTTTTGACCGGTTTGGACCGGTTTGACAGGTTTGCACAGGTTTTGACCTAATTTCACTGGTTTTAAACCGGTTTGCGACAGGTTTTGACCAGTTTTGATCAGTTTTGACCGGTTTTAAACCTGTGTTGACTGGTTTCGATAGGTTTCGACAGGTTTGAACCGGTTTGGACAGGTTTTGACAAGTTTTGATCGGTTTTGACGGGTTTTGAGTTGTTTGCACCTAGTTTTGACCGGTTTGGACCGGATTGATAGGTTTTGATCAGTTTTGACTTGTTTGCACTGGTTTTGGACCAGTTTCGATAGGTTTTCGACCGGTTTGGACCGGATTTGACAGGTTTGGACAGGTTTGGAAAAGTTTTGACTGGTTTTGACGGGTTTTGCACCTATTTTAGACAGGTTTGGATAGGTTTTTGACCGGTTTGGAGAGGTTTGACCTGTTTGCACAGGTTTTGACCAGTTTTCACTGGTTTTAAACCGGTTTGCGACAGGTTTTGACCAGTTTTGATCGGTTTTGACGGGTTTTGAGTTGTTTGCACCTAGTTTTGACCGGTTTGGACCGGATTGATACGTTTTGATCAGTTTTGACTTGTTTGCACTGGTTTTGGACCAGTTTCGATAGGTTTTCGACCGGTTTGGACCGGTTTGGACAGGTTTGGACAGGTTTGGAAAAGTTTTGACTGGTTTTGACGGGTTTTGCACCTATTTTAGACAGGTTTGGATAGGTTTTTGACCGGTTTGGAGAGGTTTGACCTGTTTGCACAGGTTTTGACCAGTTTTCACTGGTTTTGAACCGGTTTTGACTTGTTTTCACCAGTTTTGGAATGGTTTCGATAGGTTTCGACAGCTTTGACCAGTTTTGATCTGTTTTCACCTGTTTATAACCAATTTGGAAGGTTTTGACCGGTATTGACTCATTTTCACCAGTTTTGGTCCGCCTTGTATAGGTTTTCGACCGGTTTGGACCGTTTGGACAGGTTTGCTCAGGTTTTGACTCATTTAAACCTGTACACAACAGGTTTGGAAAGGTGTCGACCGGTTTGCGGTTTGGTTGGGTTTTGACAGTATTGTTTATGTTTTAACTAATTATGATCGGATTTGACTGGTTTAAAACCGGTTTGGACAGGTTTTGACCTTTTTTGTCTTGTTTGCAATGGTTGTGGACCGGTTTGGACAGGTTGTGACCGGTTTGAAATGGTTTTGAACAGGTTTGGACCGGTTTGGACAGGTTTTGGACCGGTTTTGATATGTTTGCACAGGTTTTGACCAGTTTTGATCAGTTTTGACTGGTTTAAAACCAGTGTTGACTGGTTTTGATTAGTTTTGAATTGTTTGCACTGGTTTTCGACCGGTTTGGACCGGTTATGAAAGGTTTGGACAGGTTTTGACAAGTTTTGATCGGTTTTGACGGGTTTTGAGTTGTTTGCACCTATTTTTGACTGGTTTGGACCGGTTTGACCGGTTTAAAACCAGTGTTGACTGGTTTTGATTAGTTTTGACTTGTTCGCACTGGTTTTCGAACGTTGTGGACCGGTTTTGAAAGGTTTGGACAGGTTTTGACAAGTTTTGATCGGTTTTGACGGGTTTTGAGTTGTTTGCACCTATTTTTGACCGGTTTGGACCGGTTTGACAGGTTTGCACAGGTTTTGACCTAATTTCACTGGTTTTAAACCGGTTTGCGACAGGTTTTGACCAGTTTTGATCAGTTTTGACCGGTTTTAAACCTGTGTTGACTGGTTTCGATAGGTTTCGACAGGTTTGAACCGGTTTGGACAGGTTTTGACAAGTTTTGATCGGTTTTGACGGGTTTTGAGTTGTTTGCACCTAGTTTTGACCGGTTTGGACCGGATTGATAGGTTTTGATCAGTTTTGACTTGTTTGCACTGGTTTTGGACCAGTTTCGATAGGTTTTCGACCGGTTTGGACCGGATTTGACAGGTTTGGACAGGTTTGGAAAAGTTTTGACTGGTTTTGACGGGTTTTGCACCTATTTTAGACAGGTTTGGATAGGTTTTTGACCGGTTTGGAGAGGTTTGACCTGTTTGCACAGGTTTTGACCAGTTTTCACTGGTTTTAAACCGGTTTGCGACAGGTTTTGACCAGTTTTGATCGGTTTTGACGGGTTTTGAGTTGTTTGCACCTAGTTTTGACCGGTTTGGACCGGATTGATACGTTTTGATCAGTTTTGACTTGTTTGCACTGGTTTTGGACCAGTTTCGATAGGTTTTCGACCGGTTTGGACCGGTTTGGACAGGTTTGGACAGGTTTGGAAAAGTTTTGACTGGTTTTGACGGGTTTTGCACCTATTTTAGACAGGTTTGGATAGGTTTTTGACCGGTTTGGAGATGTTTGACCTGTTTGCACAGGTTTTGACCAGTTTTCACTGGTTTTGAACCGGTTTTGACTTGTTTTCACCAGTTTTGGAATGGTTTCGATAGGTTTCGACAGCTTTGACCAGTTTTGATCTGTTTTCACCTGTTTATAACCAATTTGGAAGGTTTTGACCGGTATTGACTCATTTTCACCAGTTTTGGTCCGCCTTGTATAGGTTTTCGACCGGTTTGGACCGTTTGGACAGGTTTGCTCAGGTTTTGACTCATTTAAACCTGTACACAACAGGTTTGGAAAGGTGTCGACCGGTTTGCGGTTTGGTTGGGTTTTGACAGTATTGTTTATGTTTTAACTAATTATGATCGGATTTGACTGGTTTAAAACCGGTTTGGACAGGTTTTGACCTTTTTTGTCTTGTTTGCAATGGTTGTGGACCGGTTTGGACAGGTTGTGACCGGTTTGAAATGGTTTTGAACAGGTTTGGACCGGTTTGGACAGGTTTTGGACCGGTTTTGATATGTTTGCACAGGTTTTGACCAGTTTTGATCAGTTTTGACTGGTTTAAAACCAGTGTTGACTGGTTTTGATTAGTTTTGAATTGTTTGCACTGGTTTTCGACCGGTTTGGACCGGTTATGAAAGGTTTGGACAGGTTTTGACAAGTTTTGATCGGTTTTGACGGGTTTTGAGTTGTTTGCACCTATTTTTGACCGGTTTGGACCGGTTTGACCGGTTTAAAACCAGTGTTGACTGGTTTTGATTAGTTTTGACTTGTTCGCACTGGTTTTCGAACGTTGTGGACCGGTTTTGAAAGGTTTGGACAGGTTTTGACAAGTTTTGATCGGTTTTGACGGGTTTTGAGTTGTTTGCACCTATTTTTGACCGGTTTGGACCGGTTTGACAGGTTTGCACAGGTTTTGACCTAATTTCACTGGTTTTAAACCGGTTTGCGACAGGTTTTGACCAGTTTTGATCAGTTTTGACCGGTTTTAAACCTGTGTTGACTGGTTTCGATAGGTTTCGACAGGTTTGAACCGGTTTGGACAGGTTTTGACAAGTTTTGATCGGTTTTGACGGGTTTTGAGTTGTTTGCACCTAGTTTTGACCGGTTTGGACCGGATTGATATGTTTTGATCAGTTTTGACTTGTTTGCACTGGTTTTGGACCAGTTTCGATAGGTTTTCGACCGGTTTGGACCGGATTTGACAGGTTTGGACAGGTTTGGAAAAGTTTTGACTGGTTTTGACGGGTTTTGCACCTATTTTAGACAGGTTTGGATAGGTTTTTGACCGGTTTGGAGAGGTTTGACCTGTTTGCACAGGTTTTGACCAGTTTTCACTGGTTTTAAACCGGTTTGCGACAGGTTTTGACCAGTTTTGATCGGTTTTGACGGGTTTTGAGTTGTTTGCACCTAGTTTTGACCGGTTTGGACCGGATTGATACGTTTTGATCAGTTTTGACTTGTTTGCACTGGTTTTGGACCAGTTTCGATAGGTTTTCGACCGGTTTGGACCGGTTTGGACAGGTTTGGACAGGTTTGGAAAAGTTTTGACTGGTTTTGACGGGTTTTGCACCTATTTTAGACAGGTTTGGATAGGTTTTTGACCGTTTGGAGATGTTTGACCTGTTTGCACAGGTTTTGACCAGTTTTCACTGGTTTTGAACCGGTTTTGACTTGTTTTCACCAGTTTTGGAATGGTTTCGATAGGTTTCGACAGCTTTGACCAGTTTTGATCTGTTTTCACCTGTTTATAACCAATTTGGAAGGTTTTGACCGGTATTGACTCATTTTCACCAGTTTTGGTCCGCCTTGTATAGGTTTTCAACCGGTTTGGACCGTTTGGACAGGTTTGCTCAGGTTTTGACTCATTTAAACCTGTACACAACAGGTTTGGAAAGGTGTCGACCGGTTTGCGGTTTGGTCGGGTTTTGACAGTATTGTTTATGTTTTAACTAATTATGATCGGATTTGACTGGTTTAAAACCGGTTTGGACAGGTTTTGACCTTTTTTGTCTTGTTTGCAATGGTTGTGGACCGGTTTGGACAGGTTGTGACCGGTTTGAAATGGTTTTGAACAGGTTTGGACCGGTTTGGACAGGTTTTGGACCGGTTTTGATATGTTTGCACAGGTTTTGACCAGTTTTGATCAGTTTTGACTGGTTTAAAAACCAGTGTTGACTGGTTTTGATTAGTTTTGAATTGTTTGCACTGGTTTTCGACCGGTTTGGACCGGTTATGAAAGGTTTGGACAGGTTTTGACAAGTTTTGATCGGTTTTGACGGGTTTTGAGTTGTTTGCACCTATTTTTGACCGGTTTGGACCGGTTTGACCGGTTTAAAACCAGTGTTGACTGGTTTTGATTAGTTTTGACTTGTTCGCACTGGTTTTCGAACGTTGTGGACCGGTTTTGAAAGGTTTGGACAGGTTTTGACAAGTTTTGATCGGTTTTGACGGGTTTTGAGTTGTTTGCACCTATTTTTGACCGGTTTGGACCGGTTTGACAGGTTTGCACAGGTTTTGACCTAATTTCACTGGTTTTAAACCGGTTTGCGACAGGTTTTGACCAGTTTTGATCAGTTTTGACCGGTTTTAAACCTGTGTTGACTGGTTTCGATAGGTTTCGACAGGTTTGAACCGGTTTGGACAGGTTTTGACAAGTTTTGATCGGTTTTGACGGGTTTTGAGTTGTTTGCACCTAGTTTTGACCGGTTTGGACCGGATTGATAGGTTTTGATCAGTTTTGACTTGTTTGCACTGGTTTTGGACCAGTTTCGATAGGGTTTTCGACCGGTTTGGACCGGTTTGGACAGGTTTGGACAGGTTTGGAAAAGTTTTGACTGGTTTTGACGGGTTTTGCACCTATTTTAGACAGGTTTGGATAGGTTTTTGACCGGTTTGGAGAGGTTTGACCTGTTTGCACAGGTTTTGACCAGTTTTCACTGGTTTTAAACCGGTTTGCGACAGGTTTTGACCAGTTTTGATCGGTTTTGACGGGTTTTGAGTTGTTTGCACCTAGTTTTGACCGGTTTGGACCGGATTGATACGTTTTGATCAGTTTTGACTTGTTTGCACTGGTTTTGGACCAGTTTCGATAGGTTTTTCGACCGGTTTGGACCGGTTTGGACAGGTTTGGACAGGTTTGGAAAAGTTTTGACTGGTTTTGACGGGTTTTGCACCTATTTTAGACAGGTTTGGATAGGTTTTTGACCGGTTTGGAGATGTTTGACCTGTTTGCACAGGTTTTGACCAGTTTTCACTGGTTTTGAACCGGTTTTGACTTGTTTTCACCAGTTTTGGAATGGTTTCGATAGGTTTCGACAGCTTTGACCAGTTTTGATGTGTTTTCACCTGTTTATAACCAATTTGGAAGGTTTTGACCGGTATTGACTCATTTTCACCAGTTTTGGTCCGCCTTGTATAGGTTTTCGACCGGTTTGGACCGTTTGGACAGGTTTGCTCAGGTTTTGACTCATTTAAACCTGTACACAACAGGTTTGGAAAGGTGTCGACCGGTTTGCGGTTTGGTTGGGTTTTGACAGTATTGTTTATGTTTTAACTAATTATGATCGGATTTGACTGGTTTAAAACCGGTTTGGACAGGTTTTGACCTTTTTTGTCTTGTTTGCAATGGTTGTGGACCGGTTTGGACAGGTTGTGACCGGTTTGAAATGGTTTTGGACAGGTTTGGACCGGTTTGGACAGGTTTTGGACCGGTTTTGATATGTTTGCACAGGTTTTGACCAGTTTTGATCAGTTTTGACTGGTTTAAAACCAGTGTTGACTGGTTTTGATTAGTTTTGAATTGTTTGCACTGGTTTTCGACCGGTTTGGACCGGTTATGAAAGGTTTGGACAGGTTTTGACAAGTTTTGATCGGTTTTGACGGGTTTTGAGTTGTTTGCACCTATTTTTGACCGGTTTGGACCGGTTTGACCGGTTTTAAAACCAGTGTTGACTGGTTTTGATTAGTTTTGACTTGTTTGCACTGGTTTTCGACCGTTCTGGACCGGTTTTGAAAGGTTTGGACAGGTTTTGACAAGTTTTGATCGGTTTTGACGGGTTTTGAGTTGTTTGCACCTATTTTTGACCGGTTTGGACCGGTTTGACAGGTTTGCACAGGTTTTGACCTAATTTCACTGGTTTTAAACCGGTTTGCGACAGGTTTTGACCAGTTTTGATCAGTTTTGACCGGTTTTAAACCTGTGTTGACTGGTTTCGATAGGTTTCGACAGGTTTGAACCGGTTTTGACAGGTTTTGACCAGTTTTGACCGGTTTTAAAACGGTGTTGACTGGTTTTGATCAGTTTTGATCGGTTTTGACTTGTTTTCACCAGTTTTGGAATGTTTTCGATAGGTTTCGACAGGTTTGAACCAGTTTTGACAGGTTTTGACCAGTTTTGATCTGTTTTCACCTGTTTATAACCAATTTGGAAGGTTTTGACCGGTATTGATATGTTTGCACAGGTTTTGACCAGTTTTGATCAGTTTTGACCGGTTTAAAACCAGTGTTGACTGGTTTTGATCAGTTTTGACTTGTTTAAAACCAGTGTTGACTGGTTTTGATTAGTTTTGACTTGTTTGCACTGGTTTTCGACCGTTCTGGACCTGTTATTAAAGGTTTTGACGGGTTTTGAGTTGTTTGCACATAGTTTTGACCGGTTTGGACCGGATTGATAGGTTTTGATCAGTTTTGACTTGTTTGACGGGTTTTGGACCAGTTTCGATAGGTTTTCGACCGGTTTGGACAGGTTTGGAAAAGTTTTGACTGGTTTTGACGGGTTTTGCACCTATTTTAGACAGGTTTGGATAGGTTTTTGACCGGTTTGGAGAGGTTTGACCTGTTTGCACAGGTTTTGACCAGTTTTCACTGGTTTTAAACCGGTTTGCGACAGGTTTTGACAGTTTTGATCGGTTTTAAACCGGTGTTGACTGGTTTTGATCGGTTTTGACTTGTTTTCACCAGTTTTGGAATGGTTTCGATAGGTTTCGACAGCTTTGACCAGTTTTGATCTGTTTTCACCTGTTTATAACCAATTTGGAAGGTTTTGACCGGTATTGACTCATTTTCACCAGTTTTGGTCCGCCTTGTATAGGTTTTCGACCGGTTTGGACCGTTTGGACAGGTTTGCTCAGGTTTTGACTCATTTAAACCTGTACACAACAGGTTTGGAAAGGTGTCGACCGGTTTGCGGTTTGGTTGGGTTTTGACAGTATTGTTTATGTTTTAACTAATTATGATCGGATTTGACTGGTTTAAAACCGGTTTGGACAGGTTTTGACCTTTTTTGTCTTGTTTGCAATGGTTGTGGACCGGTTTGGACAGGTTGTGACCGGTTTGAAATGGTTTTGAACAGGTTTGGACCGGTTTGGACAGGTTTTGGACCGGTTTTGATATGTTTGCACAGGTTTTGACCAGTTTTGATCAGTTTTGACTGGTTTAAAACCAGTGTTGACTGGTGTTGATTAGTTTTGAATTGTTTGCACTGGTTTTCGACCGGTTTGGACCGGTTATGAAAGGTTTGGACAGGTTTTGACAAGTTTTGATCGGTTTTGACGGGTTTTGAGTTGTTTGCACCTATTTTTGACCGATTTGGACCGGTTTGACCGGTTTAAAACCAGTGTTGACTGGTTTTGATTAGTTTTGACTTGTTCGCACTGGTTTTCGAACGTTGTGGACCGGTTTTGAAAGGTTTGGACAGGTTTTGACAAGTTTTGATCGGTTTTGACGGGTTTTGAGTTGTTTGCACCTATTTTTGACCGGTTTGGACCGGTTTGACAGGTTTGCACAGGTTTTGACCTAATTTCACTGGTTTTAAACCGGTTTGCGACAGGTTTTGACCAGTTTTGATCAGTTTTGACCGGTTTTAAACCTGTGTTGACTGGTTTCGATAGGTTTCGACAGGTTTGAACCGGTTTGGACAGGTTTTGACAAGTTTTGATCGGTTTTGACGGGTTTTGAGTTGTTTGCACCTAGTTTTGACCGGTTTGGACCGGATTGATAGGTTTTGATCAGTTTTGACTTGTTTGCACTGGTTTTGTACCAGTTTCGATAGGTTTTCGACCGGTTTGGACCGGATTTGACAGGTTTGGACAGGTTTGGAAAGTTTTGACTGGTTTTGACGGGTTTTGCACCTATTTTAGACAGGTTTGGATAGGTTTTTGACCTGTTTGCACAGGTTTTGACCAGTTTTCACTGGTTTTAAACCGGTTTGCGAAAGGTTTTGACCAGTTTTGATCGGTTTTGACGGGTTTTGAGTTGTTTGCACCTAGTTTTGACCGGTTTGGACCGGATTGATACGTTTTGATCAGTTTTGACTTGTTTGCACTGGTTTTGGACCAGTTTCGATAGGTTTTCGACCGGTTTGGACAGGTTTGGACAGGTTTGGAAAAGTTTTGACTGGTTTTGACGGGTTTTGCACCTATTTTAGACAGGTTTGGATAGGTTTTTGACCGGTTTGGAGAGGTTTGACCTGTTTGCACAGGTTTTGACCAGTTTTCACTGGTTTTAAACCGGTTTTGACTTGTTTTCACCAGTTTTGGAATGGTTTCGATAGGTTTCGACAGCTTTGACCAGTTTTGATCTGTTTTCACCTGTTTATAACCAATTTGGAAGGTATTGACCGGTATTGACTCATTTTCACCAGTTTTGGTCCGCCTTGTATAGGTTTTCGACCGGTTTGGACCGTTTGGACAGGTTTGCTCAGGTTTTGACTCATTTAAACCTGTACACAACAGGTTTGGAAAGGTGTCGACCAGTTTGCGGTTTGGTTGGGTTTTGACAGTATTGTTTATGTTTTAACTAATTATGATCGGATTTGACTGGTTTAAAACCGGTTTGGACAGGTTTTGACCTTTTTTGTCTTGTTTGCAATGGTTGTGGACCGGTTTGGACAGGTTGTGACCGGTTTGAAATGGTTTTGGACAGGTTTGGACCGGTTTGGACAGGTTTTGGACCGGTTTTGATATGTTTGCACAGGTTTTGACAAGTTTTGATCGGTTTTGACGGGTTTTGAGTTGTTTGCACCTATTTTTGACCGGTTTGGACCGGTTTGACAGGTTTGCACAGGTTTTGACCTAATTTCACTGGTTTTAAACCGGTTTGCGACAGGTTTTGACCAGTTTTGATCAGTTTTGACCGGTTTTAAACCTGTGTTGACTGGTTTCGATAGGTTTCGACAGGTTTGAACCGGTTTGGACAGGTTTTGACAAGTTTTGATCGGTTTTGACGGGTTTTGAGTTGTTTGCACCTAGTTTTGACCGGTTTGGACCGGATTGATAGGTTTTGATCAGTTTTGACTTGTTTGCACTGGTTTTGTACCAGTTTCGATAGGTTTTCGACCGGTTTGGACCGGATTTGACAGGTTTGGACAGGTTTGGAAAGTTTTGACTGGTTTTGACGGGTTTTGCACCTATTTTAGACAGGTTTGGATAGGTTTTTGACCTGTTTGCACAGGTTTTGACCAGTTTTCACTGGTTTTAAACCGGTTTGCGAAAGGTTTTGACCAGTTTTGATCGGTTTTGACGGGTTTTGAGTTGTTTGCACCTAGTTTTGACCGGTTTGGACCGGATTGATACGTTTTGATCAGTTTTGACTTGTTTGCACTGGTTTTGGACCAGTTTCGATAGGTTTTCGACCGGTTTGGACAGGTTTGGACAGGTTTGGAAAAGTTTTGACTGGTTTTGACGGGTTTTGCACCTATTTTAGACAGGTTTGGATAGGTTTTTGACCGGTTTGGAGAGGTTTGACCTGTTTGCACAGGTTTTGACCAG
The DNA here is from genome assembly GCF_964340395.1 of Glandiceps talaboti. Taxonomy (NCBI): domain Eukaryota; kingdom Metazoa; phylum Hemichordata; class Enteropneusta; family Spengelidae; genus Glandiceps; species Glandiceps talaboti. The sequence continues at coordinate 286,707 of NW_027554291.1, forward strand.
TTTTCACTGGTTTTAAACCGGTTTTGACTTGTTTTCACCAGTTTTGGAATGGTTTCGATAGGTTTCGACAGCTTTGACCAGTTTTGATCTGTTTTCACCTGTTTATAACCAATTTGGAAGGTATTGACCGGTATTGACTCATTTTCACCAGTTTTGGTCCGCCTTGTATAGGTTTTCGACCGGTTTGGACCGTTTGGACAGGTTTGCTCAGGTTTTGACTCATTTAAACCTGTACACAACAGGTTTGGAAAGGTGTCGACCAGTTTGCGGTTTGGTTGGGTTTTGACAGTATTGTTTATGTTTTAACTAATTATGATCGGATTTGACTGGTTTAAAACCGGTTTGGACAGGTTTTGACCTTTTTTGTCTTGTTTGCAATGGTTGTGGACCGGTTTGGACAGGTTGTGACCGGTTTGAAATGGTTTTGGACAGGTTTGGACCGGTTTGGACAGGTTTTGGACCGGTTTTGATATGTTTGCACAGGTTTTGACCAGTTTTGATCAGTTTTGACTGGTTTAAAACCAGTGTTGACTGGTTTTGATTAGTTTTGAGGGTTAGGGTTAGGGTTAGGGTTAGGGTTAGGGTTAGGGTTAGGGTTAGGGTTAGGGTTAGGGTTAGGGTTAGGGTTAGGGTTAGGGTTAGGGTTAGGGTTAGGGTTAGGGTTAGGGTTAGGGTTAGGGTTAGGGTTAGGGTTAGGGTTAGGGTTAGGGTTAGGGTTAGGGTTAGGGTTAGGGTTAGGGTTAGGGTTAGGGTTAGGGTTAGGGTTAGGGTTAGGGTTAGGGTTAGGGTTAGGGTTAGGGTTAGGGTTAGGGTTAGGGTTAGGGTTAGGGTTAGGGTTAGGGTTAGGGTTAGGGTTAGGGTTAGGGTTAGGGTTAGGGTTAGGGTTAGGGTTAGGGTTAGGGTTAGGGTTAGGTTAGGGTTAGGGTTAGGGTTAGGGTTAGGGTTAGGGTTAGGGTTAGGGTTAGGGTTAGGGTTAGGGTTAGGTTAGGGTTAGGGTTAGGGTTAGGGTTAGGGTTAGGGTTAGGGTTAGGGTTAGGGTTAGGGTTAGGGTTAGGGTTAGGTTAGGGTTAGGGTTAGGGTTAGGGTTAGGGTTAGGGTTAGGGTTAGGGTTAGGGTTAGGGTTAGGGTTAGGTTAGGGTTAGGGTTAGGGTTAGGGTTAGGGTTAGGGTTAGGGTTAGGGTTAGGGTTAGGGTTAGGGTTAGGGTTAGGGTTAGGGTTAGGGTTAGGGTTAGGTTAGGGTTAGGGTTAGGGTTAGGGTTAGGGTTAGGGTTAGGGTTAGGGTTAGGGTTAGGGTTAGGGTTAGGGTTAGGGTTAGGGTTAGGGTTAGGGTTAGGGTTAGGGTTAGGGTTAGGGTTAGGGTTAGGGTTAGGGTTAGGTTAGGGTTAGGGTTAGGGTTAGGGTTAGGGTTAGGGTTAGGGTTAGGGTTAGGGTTAGGGTTAGGGTTAGGGTTAGGGTTAGGGTTAGGGTTAGGGTTAGGGTTAGGGTTAGGGTTAGGGTTAGGGTTAGGGTTAGGGTTAGGGTTAGGGTTAGGGTTAGGGTTAGGGTTAGGGTTAGGGTTAGGGTTAGGGTTAGGGTTAGGGTTAGGGTTAGGGTTAGGGTTAGGGGTTAGGGTTAGGGTTAGGGTTAGGGTTAGGGTTAGGGTTAGGGTTAGGGGTTAGGGTTAGGGTTAGGGTTAGGGTTAGGGTTAGGGTTAGGGTTAGGGTTAGGGTTAGGGTTAGGGTTAGGGTTAGGGTTAGGGGGTTAGGGTTAGGGTTAGGGTAGGGTAGGTAGGGTTAGGGTTAGGGTTAGGGTTAGGGTTAGGGTTAGGGTTAGGGTTAGGGTTAGGGTTAGGGTTAGGGTTAGGGTTAGGGTTAGGGTTAGGGTTAGGGGTTAGGGTTAGGGTTAGGGTTAGGGTTAGGGTTAGGGTTAGGGTTAGGGTTAGGGTTAGGGTTAGGGTTAGGGTTAGGGTTAGGGTTAGGGTTAGGGTTAGGGTTAGGGTTAGGGTTAGGGTTAGGGGTTAGGGTTAGGGTTAGGGTTAGGGTTAGGGTTAGGGTTAGGGTTAGGGTTAGGGTTAGGGTTAGGGTTAGGGTTAGGGTTAGGGTTAGGGTTAGGGTTAGGGTTAGGGTTAGGGTTAGGGTTAGGGTTAGGGTTAGGGGTTAGGGTTAGGGTTAGGGTAGGGGTTAGGGTTAGGGTTAGGGTTAGGGTTAGGGTTAGGGTTAGGGTTAGGGTAGGGTTAGGGTTAGGGTTAGGGGTTAGGGTTAGGGTTAGGGTTAGGGTTAGGGTTAGGGTTAGGGTTAGGTTAGGGTTAGGGTTAGGGTTAGGGTTAGGGTTAGGGTTAGGTTAGGGTT